>NW_027466069.1:9462500-9720000 GCF_046127955.1 Nelusetta ayraudi | reverse complement strand
CACACTCCTGGAGGTGCAGTCCAAATGGATTTATTCAGGAGGAATTTATTTGCAAGCGGCGTCCTTCCCTCTCCGCGCTATTGTGCGGCGCGGCTTTCCGGTTTAAAGACAAAGACGATTTTTTATTTTTATTTTTTTTTTTTCCAAAGGGAAAAATAAATAAATAAATAAATGAAATGAAACGGCAGTGGCAGAAGGATGAGTCAATCCCTCCCCTTCCATCCAGCTGGCGAGACGCTGCGGAGATTCAGATTCTTGCGTCTCGGTGATTTTTCACCGGGTTGAGATGTTTGCCTCAGCGTGAGGAGCGGCGGTGATTTGTCTCCGCGGCCGCCTGCCGCAGTTCTAAGGTTTCCTCCGCTGCACACGCTCGGCTCTTTCTTTCTTTCTGTCTTTCTTTCTTTCTTTCTTTCTTTCTCGTGCCGCTATAAATAAAAGCCGGTGTAACACAAGCGCACTGCGGATGGCTCAAAAACAGCCGTCGCCTCACGTTACCTGTGAAGTCCTCGGCTTGGAGGTGCAGGTCGCACAGCTTGTGGATGTAGCGGATGTACATGTCCTCCTTGTTGACCTCGGACTTGTAGAAATTCTGGGTTTCAGTCGGAGAGAAAGAATCGTCGTTGTGTGGAAAATGTAAAAATAAATAAATAATTAAATTGGGAGAGAGAAAAAAAAACACCCAGAGCTTTTGAAGTGCACAAATCACGGATGACTCACCATGAGGTTGACGGAGCCGCCGATTTTCTTGGTCTCCATCTCGTCTCCTTTCATGCAGTCCCTGAGGGGGGTGGGGAGGGGAGAAAAGTTTCAATTTTTCAGTCCAGTTGGACCTGCTCGCAAATTAAAACGCAGATGTGTCCGACCGTGATTACGCATGAAATAGTGTCATTTGTGAAATGGAAAATCCCCGGAAGCTGTCTTGAGCTGGTAATGGGGAGTTCCATACCACTGTAATATAAGAATAACATATATTCATATGAATCAGCCCACACCACGATATTAATCTCAACTCTGAGATAATCTAAAAATGTCTGCAAAGATCACGAAGGCCACGTGACACCAACCTCGTTTACGTGCACACAAAGTTTCAAGTTTTCCAAAATTCCAAATAAGTTGCTTCCATGACTAACAAAAACCATCAATAGTCTTTCACTATCATTCCTGTTTAATCGCTGCCGCGTGCATATTCAGGCTACTGCAGTGTGAAAATAATACGCATGAACAAATTTCATTTCTTTCCCACCGCAGTTCAAGTTGCTCCTGCTGCACCGGCAGATCTCAGTTTTCACCAACCAGTGCATATTTGAGCTCCTTTTGCCTTTTTATGCTCTCCAACCAGGCTTGCCCGTCCTGACTTCTGACCTCTGACCCCTGACACCAACAAGGCATTTTCGCGGTCACCGCTCACGGGATTTCTTTTTCTCTTTTTGGGGCCGTTCTCTGTAAAACCCTGGAGATGGCCGTGGTGTGAGAGCAGATCAGCAGTTTGTGAGACACTCCGACAGCCACGATCACAACGTTCAAACTCACGTCCATCTCCTTTCCTTCCCCGTTCTGATGTTCACTTTGACCTTCAGCGGGTCGTCCCCGCCGCGTCTACACGCCTCAACGCACTCAACTGCCGCCGCGTGACCGGCTGCTTGCTGCGTTACCAAGCAACTGAACACTTGGCCTGGCGAGAGCGCACGTGCGACAAAATTCCAGCACACCTGTAATCCAGCAGGCGCTCGACGAGCCTTGTGACCGACGTGACGAAGGAGATCCCCGTCTCCCTCCAGGTCTCCTGCTCGATCTTCTCCAGCAGGCTGCACAGAGGGAGGGCCGAATAAACAACAGCGTGTCTTCACCTTAGCCGAGGGGTTGGGATGGGTGGGTGGTGGTGGTGGGTATCAACTCACCTTGGGTAAGGACCAAAGAGCTGAGTCCTGGGGTGTGTTACAGAACAAATGACAGAGAGAGAGGCGCGTCAGAGCGAGGAGAGAACAGAGTGTCACTTCACACGTCGGCGAAACACAGATTTGATGCTCACAAAAGGCTGAAGAGCTCTCTGTGATTATCGTCGCCTTTCCCATCTGACACCATGCTGTCCAGCTTATCCATCAGCTCCGCTTCCACCTACACACAGAAACACACGCAGCCGGGCCGTGAAGGACGTGCGGGTCCGATCCGTGACTGCATGCTGTCCATTTTTGAATCCGTCGGTAGGAGGAAAAAAAATATCGGTGATGTCACACCGACCTGCTTGAAGTTGCCGTTTTTCCTCTGCTCCCAGTCCATCATGTCGTGGAAAATGGGGATCATGATGTTTCGCACCTCGGTCTGAGGCACCAGGGTGACGCCGAGGAACGGCCCCATCATCCCCGGGATGAAGTGGGGCTTGTTGTCACCTGGTCGCACACATTCGGGGAGAAAAGGTCACCGCCTGATGGACACGCGTGCGCATGAGGGTTGTGCATTCATGTGTGTGTGCGCGTGGAGTGACAGGTGAGACCACCAACCCAGTTTCTGCCACATGCTGAAGAGCTCGTAGGCCATCATCACCCTCATGTCTCCACACCTGCGAGGAGAAAGGGGGAGCGTTGGCGGAATTGCAGGCGGCCCGGGATAAATGAACAACGAGCACACGAGGCTTCTCTCACTTGTCCAGGATTTTCTTCCTCTTGGCCGGGCCGAGAGCCTCCAGCTGCAGGCTGGGCTGGTTGATGTACAGCACGGTGAGGCTGAAGAAGGAGTTCCACACCTGGCACGGACACGAGCAGAGGTCAGTGAAGTTGCAAATTTGACGAGTGAGAAACGTATGGGGAAACATGCAAGGCATCCTGAACACACACACGGTACACACACACCTTGAAATCAAAATCTGCCTCCGAGAAGTTCTTGTGCAGCGCCGGAGACATGAACTGCGTCGTCACCACGATGATACTGCGGAAAAAGCGAAACATTTGCGTACCGTCAGCGTGCGAGGAGCCAGGCGGCTGCCAGGAATAGATGGAGGATAGTTTGCAGCACGGGCCTCGTCGCCTCCACGGGGGAGAATATTATCTGCGGGGACTCTGATCTGACGGCCCGCTGTGCTCCTGAACCGTCACTGCGACACAAGCCGGAGAGAAGCGGCACTCACTGACTGGTCAGGAGCCTCATGACGCTCCAGTCCCGGGGAAAGATGGTCAGCTTCATCAGGTTGCGGAACACGCAGAAGATCTTGAGTAGGAACTCCTGCCGACAAAAAGGGGAAATTATGAGTCGAGTCCGCGACGCACGAGCGCGTCGGCGGGGGCGGCGCACGAGCGTCTCACCTTCAGCTCCTCCTTGCTGTGGAAGTTGTTGAGCAGATGGTGGAAGTGGATCTCAGTCATCTGCTGGAGCAGCGAGAGCAGGCAGGAGACGTACTCGCCCTGCGCGAGCGACGGGGGGAAAAAGCAACAGACGCACGCGGGCGCGTGTTCAGAGGTGGCGGGCGTGGACGCGGCAGAGGGAAATAAAAACCTCGTCGTCGTTCTCGCACGTACCGTGATCTCGGCGGTGCACTGGGGACAGCGCTGGCCTCGGGACGTCTCCACCGAGTGCGACTTGCTCATGATGGACAGCAGCGTCTGCAGCAGCACGTCCAGGAGGCTCTCCACCATCATCTCCACCTCCTCCTGAACGGAGGACTCCTGAAGGCAGCGGGCCAAGCAGGAGGGAGGAAGTTCAGACAGTTTTTATTTTATTCGTGAATCCAGCAGATGTTTTTTTAACAAGTAATTAACGTGTGCTTTGAGAGTCTATACATCCACATCGGGCAGGCTGCTGTACCATAGAGCTGGTCTTAATTATGGAAAAGATGCTGCTCAGAATCCCGGAGCAGATGAGCAGCTCCCTCTGCTGGCGTAGATGCAGGTGGATGTGATGCAAAACCACTGGCAGCAAAATGCTCCGAGACTCTGAGAGGGTGGAGGAAAAAACAGCCACAGAGGCGCACGGGTGAATATTTAAATCAGCTTCACGTGAAAGCAAAGAGGATGAACTTTCCCAGTGTCTCACCGGGGAAGAAGAAGAGGCGGCTCTCCACTGTGCGAGCGATGGACTGCAGCTTGACCACGTCCATGGACTGGCCGATGTCCACCGTGCTGGGCATGCTCCCCAGGGTGCCCCGGACGTACTCGGCCACCTCCTGAACGGTGAACATCTGCAGCAGCTCGTCGAAGATGTCGGGGAAGCTGTTCAGCAGCGCCGCCTGAGGGGGGGACGCGGCACAGAAAACGCCGGGTTTGTCAGCGAGGCGCGCGCACGCCCCGTGCCGGCTAAAAATATCGGCATGAAATCATCGCGGCGTCGTGAGTGTCGAGTGACGAATGATGTCCCTCGTGAAGGCGAGGGTTCTCTCTTCTCTCCGCTGCCTGCGTCCACATGTCCCGGTTCGGACATGTGACGCATCGTCTCGCTCGAGAGGCTCCGGCGGACGCTCAGCCTGCTGTAACGTCAAACTCGCACAAGGGGGCGCTGTGACTTACTCAGATGGAGGACAGCGGCAGAGAGCGAGCACAGAAAGGCATGCAGCTGATCGTCACACCCCTAAATACCATCCAAGAACAGGCCAAGGAGGGGAGGAGGGGAGGAGGGATGGAGGGCTGGGACATCAGGCAACATCACGGACACAATGGAAAGGTGGTGGTGGTGTTGGGGAGGTGTATACATGAGGGTAAATTGAGAAAAAAATAAAAAGAAAGATTAATCGAGGAAGCAAACTTAAAGAGGGTGAACTGAAGAGAAACGAGAAAATGTTCACATGCAGAGACGTTCACACAGGATGTGCTGTGCTAAACCGTCACGGCGGGCGGGCAGCGGGAGGGCGTGAGAGCCGCCTGACCTGCGTGAAGACCAGGTTCTCGGAGCTGCGGCTGTCCAGGCTCAGGACGAAGCGGATGGACTGGAAGAGCTCCTGGATGCTCGCCCTGAACTGCTCCTCCTCCATCCCGCAGGTGGCCCGCGAGTACAGGATGCGGGACTGGACGATGAACTTGAAGAGGTACTCTAAGGCCTGCCGGGGGGGGGGAGTCAGACAGAGACAGTCAGCTATCAGTTGATTATATGCAGGAAAAAAAAAAAATCTCTCTTGCCGTTTCCTTTCAAGGACTGTCGCAACCAATCATATGCCTCCATCTAACCCTCTGATACTCTGCGTCTTCTTCTCTCACACCAACTGACTTTATGTCCTCTTTGGCTTTATCATCTAACTGACTTCCTCACTCCTGATCCTGTCCATCCTGGTCACTCCCAAAGAGCACCTTTGCATTTGCAAGAAAAAAAATCTGTATATGAAAAGATGTGTGTGTGTGTGTGTGTGTGTGTGTGTGTGTATATATCAAAAGAGATTTTTATCAAAGCGAAACTTTTTGATAATCTTCTTTTTCATGACACACCAGATGGAATGTTTCCTAAATCCTGGGGATCTATCTTACATGTCTTACAAAGGGCCCACTGAAAGCTTTTTTAGAAAGATAATCCATCACATCCAAGAAAACCATTCTGATTTGTGACTCCAAGTTAAGCAAGGTTGCTTCAGCTCAAGACTTGCTTTTGGTGCGAGGGTTAACACAACTTGCTGCAATATGTCGCCGTGCTGAACAACATTCTTGGCAGAGCCGGTCACAATGAAAGTGTGAACATGTCGCCTTGAGAAGCCTAAGTGCTGCTCCGTTATTCTTTCATTGTGAAAATGTCATCCAATTGCAGTAATATTGCACGGCGGAGTAAGCTAATCTTTTTTAGCATCAGCCAGGCAACTTGCAGTTGCTTCCTGTCTTCTTCTTCGAGGTCTTCTGGGAATTTTTAGGGGCAACTAGTAAGCTAAGTAAGTAAGCTAATCTCTTTTAGCATCAGCCAGGCTTACAGTTGCTTCCTGTGTTGTTCTTCGAGGTCTTCTGGGAATTTTTAGGGGCAACTAGTAAGCTAAGTAAGTAAGCTAATCTCTTTTAGCATCAGCCAGGCTTACAGTTGCTTCCTGTGTTGTTCTTCGAGGTCTTCTGGGAATTTTTAGGGGCAACTAGTAAGCTAAGTAAGTAAGCTAATCTCTTTTAGCGTCAGCCAGGCTTACAGTTGCTTCCTGTGTTGTTCTTCGTGGTCTTCTGGGGATTTTTAGCGGCAACTAGTAAGCTAAGTAAGTAAGCTAAGTGAGTAAGCTAATCTCTTTTAGCATCAGCCAGGCTTACAGTTGCTTCCTGTGTTCTTCTTTGTGGTCTTCTGGGGATTTTTAGCGGCAACTAGTAAGATAAGTAAGTAAGCTAATCTGCGTGAAAACTTTTCTTCCTCCAAGGTGGGGCGTGACAGAGAAAGTTTGAGAACCACTGCCCTAATGCCATGCAAGTCTATGGGGTCAAAAGCCAACTTTGTCCTAGAGACATGGGGCCACTTGCAGGTTCATCGGGATCCCTCAAGACACAGCCACGTCAAATTTGGGGCTTCTGAAAAATTTTCTTCCTCCAAGGTGGGGGCGTGACAGAGAAAGTTTGAGAACCACTGGTTTATGCAATGCCAGGAAAATACTTTGCATTGGCAGCTGTCAAAATGGACGTACATGATTGTATGATTGTAGAGTTGGAAACTGAGCGACCCAGTGTGCACAGTTACCTCTTCACAGGATGGAACGTCCACCTTGTATTACATTAAGGCATCACTCCTTATTGTCCCGGCCTTTCCACGGTGTCTTACTAATTAATTCCACAGGAAATAGCCAAAGCAGATAAGGGAGGAAGTGCGGCTGATACTTTACCCTCATGGCTTCCTGGATGTGGTCCTGCCTGACCACCTCAGCCGAACGGTCCATGTACCACTTGAGGCAACGGACCAGCTCCCTGCAGGTCACACATAACCAGCAGCAATGACAGATTCGACATGCATGTTTATCATTTTAGATAAATTGCTCTGAGCAAAAAAAAAAAACAACCAATCGAGCAAAACTCACTTGTAGGCCAATGCTCCAGCAAAGTTGTTCTGAATGTAGGAGTCCATGACGGGCCTGAAGTGGTAGAATCGGCTGTCCCTGAGCAGGTTTATGATAAATACCTAAACACACACAGACACGTGTCGATGTCATGCTAATCTCAACCGCTCGCAGGCAGCTTAAATTATATATAAGCGTGTAGAAGTCGCTGCTTTAATGTTCCTACCAGTGACTGGAAAACCAGCGGCCCGTATTTATCAGTGTTGTCATCTAAAAGACAGAAGAGCGTATCCAGGACATCTCGTAGGAACTGTGAGGAGGGAAACAAAGACAAACACTCGCATTTAAAACCTTAGCGCCGCTGACCAAAATAGAAACAAAGGGTAGCCCCTCCACGGTGTGAAATTAAAAGCTTTTTGTCTTAATCCTGAAAAGGAAAATGTCTTCTTTTTTTTTTTAAAGTCAGTCGTATAAGTGTAACATCTATTTAGACACAACGGCGTCACTGTTAAATGTTCCGTCTGGAGCTGCAAATCCCATTTACTGATTTCTTGAGTTTGCTACACTACTGTCAATAGATTATGATAGATTAATTATAGGATGACATCAACCTTAACGATTTCCTCTCCGCTTATCTGACGTAACCTTCCGAGGATGTCCAAAACCCTGTCTGGATGGGCCTTCCAGTTCAAAAGAGCCAGGAGGTCCACTGGGGGTGGGCGGGGGGGGGGAACAGAACATAATAGAATCAAATTAAATCAAAGTCAAATGTCTCGTCACAGATAATGTGTAACAGAGAAGAACCACTGCAGTGTCATAGTACCATTTTGTGTGAGTTTGGTGGAGCAGAGTATGGTGGACACCCAGAAGGTTTCTTTGGGGCTTCTCTGGAAGGGCAGGTTGGCCGGCAGGTTGGGGCAGCTGTTGAAGTCCTCTTTACAGCAGGGCAGGCTGAGGTACAGGCCCTGGTTGCTGAAGGTGGCGTTTTCATCACACTGAAGGTTGGCGACAAGAGGAAGGGGAATTACAATTTCTTTCATTTCTTTCTTTTTAAAGATGGATCCTTTTAATTTTCTTTAGTGCACTGTGCACTTTCACCACACACATGTTCTCTGCTGACGCCACATTTTCCAGCTATAAATTTGTCATAATGTTATCTAAAGAATTAACTTGCATAATTGATCAAAAAACTTCAGCGAATTATAAATGACAATTACAGAACGCATACATTAAGTAATATCAATGAGATTTTTTTTTTTATTCTTTCATCCTCTGAGATTTCTCTTTAATTGAAGGTCTAAAAAAAAATTGTGTCATAAACTGGCTGACCGTATCGAAGGAGGACCCAGCATATTAGTTGTGGGTCATCGCACCACTTTAGTGTCGACAGCACGAAAAACGGAATGTTTTGTTGAAGGGGGACAAACAAAAAGTGGGCAGTTTAATAAATGTTTCCAACGAAGACTGTGACCCCAGAGCCATGGCAATAAAGAAAAACCATCCAATAAAGACAAGAACAGTGCTACAAGCGGGTGACTCTGCAAGACTGACATCCCACACAGCCGAAAGACTTGTCAAACACAAAAATGTAAAAGGAATTGTGTGCATTTTAAAGAGGGGTTATATAACTCAATTGTTAACAGACAACAGCAGTTGCGTCAGCCTCTTTAAGCACAGACTGAATGCAGCACCTGCATGAAAAGTGGGCTACCCTTCGCTGCAGGTTGCTGCCACTGCAACATGTAGTTTAGAACTTTAGGAAATTGAATAGCTGGGTTTAAAGGTCCCGGGTTCCACTGCAGTTTTAAGGAATATACATTTTTCTACAATACTCATCTAACTCTGCAAATTGCAAACCCTAAATTCTAATATTCTAATTAAAAAATAAATGAGAAAAAACAAATATCCTTTTTATTAACTGCCAAGAATACAACTTTATACTCAAAACCTTTCGCTAAAAAAAATAGTGAATATTTTCCATGTTTAGAACTTTGCATACCTTGTACACATACAGCTCGTGGCTTTCATCAGACAGCGTGGTTCCGTCTTCTCTCATCAGAGGGGTGAAGGCGAAACCGAAAAGTTTTTTCTCCCCTTTGTCCTTTGCTGAAAGGAAGCGCATTGTTACATAAACGACATCAACCAGACGACTCTGTATATGAACCCCGGCAATGCGATAACGCAAGTCCCGGTTGAAAATGGTGCGCTGGGGGGTTGCGGCTGCCACTGCATTCATGACTCACTGGAGCAGTGTCGAAACTCGAAGCGTAGGTGGGAGCCCCTGAAACGGTCTATAGGAATCGGCAGCTTGACCATCTCACTCCAGCGGGGACCGTTGTTGTGGTACAGGACGAAGGAGCGATACTCGCTGGCGTTGGGCTCCCCGCTGCCCAAACTGATGCAGTCCTGCGGAGAGAAGGATGCAACGCGTGTCAAGTGGAACATGTGGACAGCGTGACGGCGACGCGACACCCGTGATGAACACTGGGACACGAGCGGCGTTCTGAATTAGTCATGTGGACGTATATGTCATACTTTGAGCGTGTCCCCGTCGGCGTAGAGAACATAGAGCGTGACTTCGATGTTCTTCTGGACGCTCTTGCCTCCCCTCTCGAACTCCCCGCGCTCCAGGGTCAGATACAGGTCATTGCGAGTGTCACCTAGAGCAATTACACAAGACAGCCGTTAATTAAGGAGGAACTCGGCAAACTATTTATGGGCTTCGGGAGGCATCATCCAGCTGTATCGCTACTACGAGCAGGTGAACACACAAATCAGTGTGTTAGTGAACTTAAAAAAACAGTGCATGTTTTTTCTTTAAAAAAAAAATAATAATAATAATAATAATAAGCAATAAAGACTCTTGACTTTTGTTTGCAAAATGTTTTTTTGTCATATGAAGTTTTCTTTCTGAACATTTAATAGAACCCTTAGAGGTGCATGTCATTAGCCAAGTAGCATAATTGCCTCAGTCACTTTTTGACCAAATTGTGAAATCTGCCGAACTTTCCCAATGTGCTTGACAAAAAATGTGTTTTTTCTTGTTTTCCGAAAACGTTCAAATATGACTTCGGCAACTACGCTATTAGGCTAACGACGTGGTGTTTCAATTGCAATACCACATTCAGCCACCGGTTCGGCACGGCATCAAACTACGCAGAAACTACGTGAGGAGCTACAAGCACGGCAAGGTCACTGGAGTTGCCTCCATCAGGTTTTGTTGCATTGTCTGATAAAGTTTGCATTGAGTGCTAAGTTTGACAAATGCTGAGTTTGTTTTGATGGCCATGTTCAAGTGTCCACTCAGTCTTGACACATTCGGAACAATTTCACGACCCAGATCCCTTCAGCACCGTCTCCGCCCCTCAAACACAGACTTGGGGAAATTATATCAGGATTTTAGAAATCCGAAAAAAACCAAGGAAGACAAAGCATAGATAGGTCTTGCACTCAACATGTTAACACTACGGACGTAAGGCTGACAAACAGGCCGAGCGCTCAACATCGATTAAGGGGCTGAGGGGAGGACAAGGTGCAAGGCAGTCCGTGCTCCTGTCACAGCCTGTGTGAGTGCGCGGCGCACCGAGGCTCACGGCTGCCTCGCCACCTTTTGTAAGGTCAGCGTTTAATGAAATAAATATCGGCGGCAACAGTCGAGGGAAGATATTGCAGTTATTTATAAAATCAGATTACAGTTATTTATATCCAAGTCATTTCCTTGGGGACGGATGAGTCACAAGGGTTGATATTGGGGAGGTATTTCAGGCAAAGGGAAGAGGAGCGCGAGAGGGGGAGGGGAGGAGGAGAGGCGGAAGAGTGGAGGAGGAGGAGGGAGGGGGGATAATGTATTCTTTGTAGACGGCAGGTAGAGCTGCGTTATCTGATGAAACATACAGAAATAAACACGCAGCTCTTTCCCTTCCTTAAGGTTATCTTTGAGGACCTGCTCACACCCCCACCCCCACCCCCGCCACAGATCTGGTGCAGTGTTGCAGAGACAAACAGGGTCCCTCAAAGTGTCGTCTCACATGTGTAGAAGTCACACATGACACGTGTCTCTCTTCTCGGAGCGCAGATCTACAACAGTTGAGCTCTGCCGTCCCGTGAACTCCAGGGACTCTCAGCTGTTAACAAACGTGCCTGATTGACACAGACTCGCTTTGCGGGGGCATTTTTCTTTTCTTTTCGCCACTGTGCATGTCAAGAATGAGCAAACGTCTAAAGTCAACAAACAACACGGAACAACAGGAAAACGCGCATTGCGTATTTCTCATCCCCATACATGATGCATAATTGTGATGCAGCTGCTTACTCTTGTGGCTTTCCACTGGCCTCTTTTCAATTATATATAAGCAACTTGCTTTTATGTAACTGCTGGTAGATAAACACACACTCACCGCCTTGGTATTGGGTTGGACCTTCGAACAAGGTTCTGAAAAAATCTTTCAATCCACGATGATTATGTGGTTGATGCGGATTTGTCCCAAAGATTCTGTTGCACCTGATTAAAGCTTTATGACGGTGTGTGTTGTATTGCATGAAGTAGCCTTAAGAATGTCTGTACACTGTGGTTATCAAGTCAAGACATTACCCACTGTGCCTTCCAAGAAATCACCTATAACCCTTTATAGTGTGAGGAAGCAGATCAAGTAACTATTGTCACATACAATAATGAAATAATAATAATATAAATGTAACTGCTGCTGGTTCAACTCCTAATTGTTTCACACGGAGTGCCTTATGAAGGTTTAAAACCAACAGCATTGACCAGAGTGTGGAACAGCTGGGGGAACGGAGCAGCTCAGCACCATCTTCCCATGCAGTGGTGACATTGGTGCTCGATTGGCGCCAAAAGTGCCAAGCAAACATCGTCTCCACCAGCAGCAGCCTGAGCCGCTAAAACACGACGAGCCGCGCCAGAGCTGAGCTTTCGTATTTTTTGGTTGTTGTTTTTTTTTAATTCTGACCCCATTTGGAAGTCACGGCAGAGATCGCGACTCGTCCGATCAGCCGAGGTTTCTATTTTATTTTTAATTTTTTTTTCTCAAACTTGTTGTCCAGATTTGGCGAGGCCGTGCAAAGTCAAGCCCGGTTTTCCTGCTCCGAGCTGACGGGAGCGCCACCCGGTGTGCTCTTCTGCTGCTGCGGCCAATCTGCTTCAAGGTTTTCGACGTGCGGTTCAGAGGTCTGTTGCCAACCTTTCGCCCCCCCCGGGGGGGGGGCTGTTTCGTAAAAACAGCCACAAAAAAAACACTCCTCTGCCACATTCTGACGCTCAGTTTCGCCTTGGCCACGTGTTGCCGCCGGGTGATAAAGTGATCAGTGAGTGCATAATGTAACGATGAATAAATATGTGTGACTGATTTTTGTGGGGGGGGGGGGTTTCACTTTCACAGCATTTTTTTTCACTCCACACGTCCGACTTCCAAGCGCCGTTCCTTCTTTATTTGGTCCGGGATCGCATCGTTCCCGACCGGAGAGTCGCTCTGGGAATTCCGGCGTCCTCCCCTCTACCTCTCACGCCTTTTCCGAGGATATTTCCCCTTCCTGGCACGCTCCTCCTCCCCCTCCTCCCCCGCCTCCTCCTCTTCTTACACCCCTTCTGCGGCATCCCTCCGCTCCTTCATCTGCGTCCTCCGCGCCCTGATCCCTGACCCTCCCATCCCTCCGTTCCTCCGAGCCATCTGGCCTCTGCTCTCCCCCTCCTCCTCCTCCTCCTCTTCCTCCCTCCTCCGGCCCCCGAAGCTCCCTTGTCCCCATTACCGCCCACCGCTCTTTGCCTCCTCACCTGGCAGGATGACATCTGGGAAACCCAGTTTGCGTGTGAGTGCCAGCGCCCTGTTGAACACAGCCTGGTTCTCCCGTCTGATTTGCTCCAGCTCTCCCCGCAGCAGCTGCAGGGAAATGATGAGGCCTGGAGGCAGGGGGGGGGGGAGGAGGAGGAGGGGAGAAAGACATTTGTGAGCGCGCGCGTCTCCGAATAAGAGCGCGCTTAAAAGTGAGGGCGGGGCGGGAGGAAAGTGAAACCGAAGGAGGCGACGGGACAAAGACAGGGAAGGTTGATATGTGAGACGGGAGCGATGGAGGGGTATTTAAAGGACATTAGTCAGAGAGTGGGGGAGGGGGAGGGAGAGGGACGGAAGGAGGAGAAAAGAGCCTGATGGGAGCGAGGCAAAGGGAAAAAAAATATGGGCATGCGCGAACCAAGTGAGGAGACTTTTGTGGGTCTTTAATCACATATCAAACCGTTGGAGGCGCATGAATGGAAATGATGAACGGCGTTGAGAGTGAAGGGAAAGTTAGAGGGGACAAATGTACAGTTAAATCTATTGTAAATTCTGGAATTTCAGTTAACAAGAATATGATGAGTTTTTCATTTCAATTAAGGTCGAAAAAATGCTGGATAGCCGTTATAGATAATCAACTTGTTGTCACTTCCTCAGGAGATGTTATGAAACACTCCGTTTTCAGCACTATTAAAACATTCAAAGGGTTTGTTGTTACAGACAGACTTCTATTTTACCACTCATTGCTCTCTGATTTTGTAGGTTTTTATTTTTAAGTTTACGTGAGCAAAATATTCTTACGCGTTCAGTCGGACTCTATTTTAGGTCAGTCTCTTTGGCACTGCTTTTTTTTTTTTTTTTTTTTTTTTTTTTTTTAACACTGCTGACCAAAAAAAACCTCCCACCATGGAACAAGTAGTACTTCAATTTGGCAGTCAAATAGACGCGGTGCCGACGCTGAATTTTATGAAGCAGATTACATAAACTCTGATCATATTGGTACAGAATCAGAAATCCTTTGGATCAGATAGCTTCTGTTTCTTTTTGCATTTACCACTAAGTCTAAGCCTTGGTGTCGATGGCTGATAAAGGTCTAGGTCCCACTTTATACTCATTTTCTTTATTTTTCATCGAAGACGCCGCAGGAGCAGCATTACGTGGATAAATACCCACAAAACGCACATGGATCTGGAGAAAACGACACATTTAGCCCTTTGTTTTACAGTCTCTGATACTTTGCTGTACCTTCCACTTGGCTGGAAGGGAACAAAAGCAAGGCGGCAGCACTGGGCTCTTGCCTCCAGCCTTGGTACAGTATCAGTGCCCTCTGTGACATCAGCAAAATAACTGGACTGTTGATAATGGGAGACATTTCTCTTCCAATCCGAATCAGAGAGAGATTCTTGTCCATTCTGATATATTTTAAACACGGTGGAAAAAACAACTTACTATTGTCTTCAAATTGCATCAGTGTTTACTTTGGTTCTTGTCGTTAAACGTGTTGCTGTATCCCGGTCGTGTTCTTGTCTTATGAGGATGTAAATTAGCTTTCTTGCTAACTCTACTAGGGATGCACCAAGACCACTTTATTACAAACGAGTACTTGCATTTCAGTACTCACCAATACAATACCCAGTACTTAAGGCTTATAAGGCTATTACACACTATAGAATTACTTTGATTTTCTACTTTTTCCACAGTTGTTCTGCTATTTGAACAACATTCCACAGCATGACTTTCTAGAACAAGGTGTGACTCTTTCACTGCAGTACAGGCACAAACTTAACAAAACTGTCATGTACATACACATTCAATTGCTGTCAATGTCGTATCGGCATGTATTTTACAAGTACGGTTAGAGTGCCTCCCCCCGGTATCGGTATCGCCGCACCCCTAAACTAAACCATGAAATGAAAATGAATTTAGAATCAAGTCCAAACCCCACAGACTGAGGCAGCGTTTACCATAGTTGGTGCTGGGAGCCGAGTACTTGGTGTTGGACTTGCGGATGATGTTCTCGTGTATCTGGTACCACTCGTTCTCATTGTTACATCTGGACAGAGAGAGAGGGTAGGGGGTGGGGGGGGGGGAGACAGTTGGCTACGGCTGTTGAGAATGCACCCATTAGCGGGTCCAGATGGAGGGATCAGGACCGCGCTCGCGCGTGGGGACTACACGAACAGCATGTGTCCCAGAGACGATTTCCTCCTGGAGGGAAAAAAAGGTAGCAGCAGGGGGAGGTGCTATCAAGCAGCACATTAGCCCAAATGCACAGCTCGCTAAGCAAACCTGACAGCCAGCTCTCTACCAGCCTTTTTCATTACTGTGGGCCCGTAGGCCCCTGGGATGGCAGAGGGAAGCGCGCAGACTTGGAGCGTTATAGGAGCCGACAGTTTGGAGGCATCGCGGCACTGAATCACTGCTTGCTTTTTAAAAGGGAAGAGCTTTTTTCGCCCCGGCGCAGGAATTCAATAAAACAGCGACGCGACAGCGCTCTATTCTCGAAAGCTTTATTTCGCACGGAGCTGGATAGTTATCCCCCGCCCTCCCGCCCCTTTAGAAAAAAATTATACTTGGAAAATAACCGGCAGGCAAGCCGCCCGTCAAACGGGAAGGCGAAAGTGTACGAAGGACCTTTGAACCCGGGCTGGACGGTTGCTGAAGGACGGAGGCAACCGCTGAGCTCAGCGCTATTTGACTTTGTCCTCTAACTTTGCTCATTTGCTTAAGTGTCATCTCTCTGGGCCTCGTCCCTCCTCCTCTCGCTGCCTTGGCTGCAGGAGCGACTTGGACGGAAGCAGCCAGTTTCCCCAACAGTGCGCTATCTTGGGCGAGAGGCGGTGGGCAGCTATTGATTTTCACTTCATTCCGGTCTAAAAGCGCAGCCAAGCGCTCTCAGTGATCACGCAAGACGTTGGCAAAGACACTCTCACGTCCAGGAATGAGACTTCGCCCCCTCCCCCCCCAAAGAAAACCCAACAAAACAGATGACTGGTGCAGAAAGGACAAGGCTGTTTTTTGTTTTTTTTTTGGCTCTTTTAACGACAGCGTTCTCGAGCAGTCGTCGCTGACTCACGTGTAAACTTTGAGCACAAAGTCCTTCTCCTCCTTGAGGTCCGTGATGGTGTGGAACACGTCGCTCATGGCGAGGACGGCGCAGCCGTAAGGCCGTCGGTACTGCACGTGAGGCGGTCCCTTCTTGGAGTCGTTGAGCAGCATGCGACCTGGGAGCCACACCGGAACACACGCGTGACGACTCGCCTCGCCCGACTCGACGGCAGATTGGTTTTGCTTCGTTTTTTGTTAGCGCTCTCAGCCCTCAGACTTACCAGTTCTGACGACGTGAGCCACGATGTAGAGGTCTCTCTTCAGGTCTTTACTGCTTAGGTCCTGCGGAGGGAGTGCAGTGAATGACGACAGACTCGCGTTGGAGACAAATTTACGAGTGTTTGTCCTCATTCACAGTGGTGTAGTGGTGCAGGTACACAGAGTATAGCCACTTGTTTTTCAGTCAGCATTGCACTTCTCAATCCACTCTGATGCGAATCATTCAGTACTGGCATGACCCACACTCCGCTGCTTCTAATCGACTAGCACTCGTCGCCTTGGTTGGTTAGACTGAAGTTAGATTGGTGAAATTTAGGCATGTGGAAGACTGATAGTGGCTACTGCACTGCCTTGCTGTAAATCAGCTGTTTTAAGCAGGGAGTTTAAAAAAAAAAAAGAAACTACTGGCCTGTATGAATTACCGGCCAGGAGAGTAGTTGCCCAAATTTGGGCAGGTGTGGATGGATGAAGAAATAAGGAATAGTTCACCCAAAATGGATAATTACGCAATTGCCTTTCAGTAGCCAGCAGGGCAGTATTGAGTCAGGAATTACATAATTGCATGATCCTTATTACAGCCCGAGGTCAAACAGCGTAGTCTTACATGTCAATGTTTCTAAAAACAGGGCGTTTTTCCTTTGCTGCATGGGCTGCTTTATAAAAAGGGGTGTACCCACTACTCAGGGCACCACTACACCACCGCCTATTCATGTCCAAACAGGAAGTTGCGTTACCGTGAAGAGAGCACACAGGCGATCCACCTTCTCCGGGTTCTTTGGTCCTCCGTTTTTGTTCAGTTTCACCATGAACTTCTCGCTGCAAGAGCAAAGACATCGTAGAATCAGCCCGTCTGCTTGGCGGCATCCAAAAAACACACAGACTGCTGTGTACGCGCGTGCGGCCGCCGCTCACCTGATCTGTTTGGCCTCGCGAGTGTCGTACAGAGAGAAGAAGACATCTGCATCCTCGCTGATGCTGTTGTAAGTGAAGCTCTTCAGGTTGATGAAGAGGTGGTGCGACACGGGGACACGGCAGCCGTCACCGTGCCGCTGTCTCGTGCCGTCACCCTGGGAACCGGGGAGAACAGTGACCGCTAAACAAGAGCGGGCTCCTCGCGCGCCGCGCTGCATGCAGATCAGCTCCTTTGACAAATCAATGAGGGAAGTCTGTAATGTCAATAATCCATTTATATATATCATCTGCAGTGTGTGCGTTTGAGCGCTAACGCAGTGGGGCAGATCAGGCTGCCAGTATTTTGCACAGTGAAGTGGTTTCATTTCTGGATTCTTGCGCTTTTCTGTGTGTGTTTTTTGAAAAAAAGAAAAGTTGGGGAAAATATGTTGAATTTCAAAAATATTCTACTAAGACAGCGGATACTTTTAAGAAAGGCCTAGAAAAATACCTTTTTTAAATAGCCAATTGCTAGATGGTAACTTGATGTTTTAGTCCTAAGCATAATTTTCAATTTCATTTTCAAATCAGAAAGTTTTAGTCTCACAAAGCTGTTTTTAATTTTCATAGTTTGTTAAAAATCACTTTGAGAATTATTTTTTATGTCAATCTATAAAAAATATTATTATTATTAGTAGTAGTAGTAGTAGTAGTAGTAGTGGTAGTAGTAGTAGTAGTAGTTGTAGTAGTAGCAGTAGTAAAACCTGATCAAAATAGCAAGCAATGTCTCTGCAAAGTGCTTGAATTTTCATTGTTAATATTAAATGTATGTATTTGTGGGAGGAAATTAATCCAAATGATATGTAGGAATTTTTTCAGATGAAAACATGTGAGTGTCAGTAGACATTCTCAATAGGAAAGGCTATTGTTTTTATTTTTATATTTTATTTCAATCTTGTCTCTCGGTTAAGCTAAGCTAAGCTAAGCTAAGCTAACGGTCTCCTGGCACACAATGATTGCGTCCAGCACTTTGCTGTCAGAGCGAAAGCCAGATGTTTCATTTTAAAATAAACGCAACGGCAACAAGTTCAGCAGCGGCCGTCCCCCCCCCCCCTCCCCCAACGTCTAAAGTGCTCCACCGCCACATTAATGTGCACATCTTGTGACATATGTGGTCCCGGTGGGAACCCGGGGCCCACTCTGGCAGCGCTGGTGTGAGTTTTTTTTTTTTTTTTTTTTTTCATGGAGCAGAGCGATTACACCTTGCGCTTTAAATTTTACATCAAGCCTTCTTAACCCCTCGAGCTCTCGCTCTCGCCGCCTCTGGTTGCAAGTGGGAGAATTCCTAGATCTCGAGGTTGCGAGGCAATTGTGTGAAGGGGGGGGGGGATCTGGATGCTAAATAACTCATGGTTCTTCTTCCCTGTGGATGGCGGTTTTCAAAATAAAAAAAACAGAAAAAAAGGCGGCTGCGGAGGAGAGTGAAAACGGCGCTAATGTTTCTGTAAACAAAACAGCTTTCAAGGGACCTCACCTGGTTTGTGCTTTGCTGACCACAGTGTCTGCTGGATACATGCTTCAAGAAAGAACAAAATCAAAGAAAAAAAACACGTTAGATCAGTCGGCTCGTTCTTTACTGCCCCCCCCCCCCCCCCAAACACACACACACACACACACACACAGAACCCAGAGTTCATTTATCTTACGGCCGCCTCAGACACCCACAGCTTTGAATCTGACTGCAAAATAACACTGTCACTGCCAGAGAGCAGCAGAGTGGCTGCTGCAGCGGCGCTGCTCAGAGGAGCCCACATGAAGCAAAACGTGAGTGTGTGGGAGAGGACAAAGCCGGCGTCGCCCACACACACACACACACACACACACACACACACACACACACACACACCTCTGCTTAGCGGCATGAAAGAACTCCTCTACACCCTGAGATGAAGAGGTGCCAAGGCCTTGAGCCGTGCCAATAACCAGCTCACTTTCATCGACACAGTCACGGTGGGGGGGAGGAGAGGAGGGGGGGGGGGGGTGTTGGCAAGGGACAGCCACTATGTTGTCCCTGGACAGGGCATTTAGTGCAAAGCTGAGAAACATGGCCGTGGGACAAAGGGAGGCTGCGGGGCCGCGTTGGAGCTTCGGGCTTCTGGACCAGGAAGGATCTCCGTCCTCTAGAAAAGACTCCAGCGGTGGGTTTCATAACAAACAATGCCGTAATCGCGTGTATTTATAACAAATAAATAAATAAATACATAAATAGAAATTTGCGTCCGCCTCAGTGAGCCCTTGCTCCGTGTGTCTGCTTAGCAAGCGAAAGTCCCACATCAGTGAAATACATTTTTCTCCCCATCATTTATTTAAAGGAGTCTGGTTTGTGGTTTACGCAGCAACAAAATGCTTAAAAAAAAAAAAAGAAAAAGAATGAAAGTTAAAAAAAAAACAACGTCATTTCATATTTAAGAAAAGGCCGCGGCCCGTGAAAAATTCATTTGTTTGCATTTTCTTTTCCATAGCATCACCTGGGCACTGTCACCGCGCATCAAGTCCGCGCTGCTCGCCAGCCGTCACGCTTGTGAGCGTCACGTGCGCGCAAGGGGGTGAGGGGAAGGGGGAGGGGGGGGAGAGAACTCGCTCAATATGGTGGCAAGATAAGCATAAAGAATCGGTGGCATGAGGCGGCAGCTGAACGGCGCTCCCCACCACCTCCCCCCCCCCCCCCCCCCCCCCCCCGTCGTATGGATGATTTGATAATCGGCGCGCTCGCACATGCCAACACATCACATCCGAGCGCACGGCTCTCGTGCGCACGCGCAAGCTGCCTCGGTGAGAACGACGGGAGGAGAGTGCCGCTTTAAAAACGCCTCGCTTTCGTCGCTAAAGCAACGCGGGGACTCTGTTCCACGATGGCGTTTGGTAAAACGTGAAGAGACTGATGAAGATTGAAGCGTATTTAAAGGCCCAGAGTGGAAGATTCAGCAGCATCTACTGGCAAAAAATGATATTGCAGACACTCTAGGAGCCACGGTTAAAAATAAAACAACAACACAAAACCCCGAAAAGATGCACGAGCTTGACTATTGTGGAAACGTGGTAGTTTAATTACAAGTGGACCGTCTCTTTATTTAAAAAAAAAATAAAAAGTCTTATTCGCAAAGGAAAACACACCAGTTCTTCATTTCGCTGGCTGCGTCGAACTCCTAACTTGGCGACGACGCCCTCTGATTCCGTTCTAATGCCATTTCAAATCCCTTCAAACATCCCGCGCCGGTCCTTTAAGAATCACCTCGCGCGACTTACCAGTTTATAAAGCTCTGATATGCTGATCTGATCCGGATCCACCATTTCAAACTCCTTTCTGGGAACAAGGTCTAAGCCGAGGTGCCTGGTTGAGAGATGGATTAGAGGGGAGTAGCGAGAGGGAGAGGAAAACAGCGGAGAGAAGAGAAATCAATGCTCGCGTGATAAGAAAAAGGTGAAGGGGTCCACTTCATTTCCACTTCTGTTGAGCATATCAAATGTTGAGCCGCCCGCACGGAGAGCAAGCATGTTGGTTTTACTTGCTTGAATCAAAGACTTATAAGATTTGTCTCCGTCTTAATCCAAAATAAATTCTCCCCGCGTCTTTTTCTGCTTGTTTCTGAGCTCTTACTCAAGCACTTGGATATCTTTGCAATTTCAGATGATTTAATCAAACCTACACGTACACCACACCTTACAAGTTCAAAGAATAGTTTTGAATCCCTTTTTTGGAGATGATTAGACGAGAAGATGGTTCATGCCTGCATGTATAATGTAAAGCTGCAGCAGGCTACTTCAGCACACAGCCTCCGGCATACGTTACATGAGCCACCCAATTTCTTCCAAAGGCAGGAAAAAAAATCTTTCATCTTAATAATTAAGATGCTCTACCGTGTCTGTTTAAAACTTAACAGCAGCCAAAGGGCGGAAAAAAAAAGACACTTTTCACTGAGGGCAGAAAACCTCTTGGCTCGGACAGTAAATCCTCCATTGGTGGACTTGGCAAGTGTTCCGGACCAAGTGACTGGGAATGTTTCCCGAAATGCCAAACTTCAAGAGAGTACAAAAGTGTTCTGGTGGGTCGGATGAGTGCCTCGTCAAAGACCAAACACTTCAGATCGTATTTCAGATTCGATTCGTTCCACTTTTGAGAGCGTCGGTGTAAAAAACACAGCGAATCTCACTGACGTCTCGTGAAACTCGGCCACCGTGCGCATATTTCACAATGGTCTGCATGGACAGAAATGCAGCTGGGTATTAGTCACATTGTGTTGAAGGGTGAAGTGTAGATCTAATAAAGACAATGTTTTAGATATAATGTATTTTGAATCATTTTGGTCACCTTGGCATTTGTTTCTAAATATGAATAAAATATTAGAATTTCAGGGTTCTGTTGTTTGGTCCCATTGGAAACCCTCCCTGGAAACAGTGGAATAATTGTCACGGAACACACATGAAGTGGCTGCACCAGGAGGTTGGAGGCAATAACTGGGTTGAGTACAGTGGCTGAAGCCGGCGCAGTTTCGCTGCTTTACACCTCTGCCTGCCGCTGTCATATATTGTACTGTAACCGTTCACTTAAACACAGTGATGCAGCCCGAAGTCCCGGAGCACTATCACTGCCGCTGTGATCCCCTGACCATGAAATTAGATCACAGCAGCGCTCAGGTCAGCGTGAGCTCACAGAGCGCCGACCTCAGCACGCACGCACATGGGAGGATACAGTGAGACGACACGCCGTTCTTTCTTCCGCCTTAAGACGATCGTTTCCAAAACCGTTTTTCACAATTATTATGTTGACTTGCAGTCAGTGTTGTTGGGATTGCTCCAAAAAAGTAGTCCAACGGCCGATTACCGATTACTCCTTTAGCAAGTCATCTAATTACTGATTTCACCACTTTGTTTCATAAGTAATGAATTACTAATTGCTTTAGTTTCTTACACATAAAGTACAACGAACCACAATATTCTTTGACTTAGACTCAAAATAATGTTTGCATTTCCAGCTACAAACGCTACATCGCTTTTTTTTCTTTTGCCGCCGCCATGATTGTTTTTTGTTGTTTGGTGCGTCGTCGCATATCATTGACGTTGCATGCACGGCTGCATCAAAGTTGTTTTAGTTTCAGACATTTTGTGGAGAAGATATTTTTAGCTTGTAAAATATCTCAAAATAGTCGTGGAATCGTTGCTGGATAAAGTAATTATGATATAATTACCAGTTTTGCCACAGTAATCCCGTTACATTACTGTAACTGTTACTTTAATAAGTAGTTCAATCGCAGTAGTGGGTCACTTAGTAATAGATTACTCGCCAACACTGCTTGTAGTGGTGCGAGAGATTTGGATGCAGGGGATTATAGGATTGGATGTTAGATAAAGGTAGATGATTGGCTGTGGCGGCCACTGGGGGGACGAACCGAGGAGGAGGAGGAGAAGAAGAAGAAGAAGAAGAAGAAGAAGAAGAAGAAGAAGAAGAAGAAGAAGAAGAAGAAGAGGTGGTGACACGGCAGCCATTCACACCGTGCGGCCGGCAGGCGTGCTGGGGGACTGCACAACCTGGCCACCACCCTCTCCTGAGAACACGCCTCACTTTATGACAAACACTTCACACATCAGCATCAACACCTCTTGAGAAGGAAGCTCGCAAGTTTTTATATGGCAGAGGTGCAAAATGAGATGAGACCAAAGAAGAAGAGACGTGAGAAGGAAAAGAGAAGGGTGCGCCAGCATGGACACCAAGGTTACATACTGAATACACGGCACAGCAGGGGGCGCTGTGTTAAGGGCTGGGTTGCTACCTGCCCCTCTTGCAGGACAATAAACAGTGAAAATGATTACAAATCTATACATTTCTGTCAGAAAGGCGAAGAAGTGAAGGTGAGTCTCTTCAAACTTTAACGCGCAAATGTTGGATGCATTTTGTATTGATCAAGAGCTGCTGTCAGTGATATTGCGCATCTAGGCCAATAATACACCTGGGTCGTCTGCAAACAGACCTCGAAAGGCATTTAGACAAGTTTTAAGAAGAACGACTATTTGGTCGATAATGAAATTGTTGCTCATGTCAGATTTTGAAGGTCTGTTTTTCGCTGCAGGGAAAAGAGTGAAACATTGTGATTTGAATTTGGATCCCAACTGCTCTCACTGCTGGAAACAAAGCATCTGGTTGGCGTCTCTGGCATTTTCAAGTCACCTGTTTCTTGAAGAAAAAAAACCCGTCTATGTCTACCAACGTATGAGTCTATAGCCACTTTATCCGGATGAGCGGGGAAACTTAATAGGCTTTCTGTTGCCTGCCTGCTGCATCCATCCTACCACCAGGCTTCCTCGCCACCCACACGCAGCCCCGCCGGAGCCCTCGCGTCGTGGTTTCTGTCACGGACGGCCGTCATAACTCAGCGGGAAGGAGTTTGAAACTGGCAACAGCGAGACTATGACTTTACACTTCCTCCCGCGGGGATATGCATTGACTTTAAGCCGCTTGAGATTCGCTCATCTGCTAAATGACCATGAAATTACATCACAGAGGATTTTATTACGCACCCACTCACCCAGTGTTGTAGATGTGCTCAGTGCCAGAGACACATGCCTTTCTCCCAGTAGCCGACAGTTAGAAAAACAAATGTTTGGTTTTCTTTCTTTTCTCTTTTTTTTTTTTCAACGCAGGCCCACTCACTCATTGCCCCAGTCCAGCCGCACGGTGATGTGGCGCTTGATCTCACGAGTCTGGTCCTGGGCGAGATGACCCTGGATCAGCTGCCGACGCAGGTCGATGAGCTCATTCATCACATGACGCAGCTTATGGAACAGATCCACCTTGTGTTTCTGTTGAGCCGGAGGAGATTCAGTTAGGATGTACGTGACCTCGAGGCTGCGGCAGGAATTACTGCCGAGGCTCCTCTCGTGGTTCACCTGATACAACGGGATGAAGGAATAAGATAATTTCATGCAAAATTCAACATAGTCAGTGACTCAAAAAGTAATTTGGCCCTTGCGGCTTATTGTAGCTGTTTCTGTACGGTCCAATGAACGACAACAGAAAATCATTTTTCATCAAACAAATTACATTATAATACATCAATTATCACAATGACTAAAAAAAAAATGTTTTAAGTCTTATTAAATCATCCTCTGATGAGGGAGTTGTTCAGCATTAGAAGAAGCGCTTCCAATGTTTTAGAACACTGTAGGACAAAATGCAAAAGAGTGAGACATGGAAACAAAAAAATGCATTGCATTGATTTAAAGTAAGATCAAAACATAAAGCACTACCCTGAAATTCAAGGTCCAGCAGCTCCTCCAATGGAACAAATAAGACACAATAATAAACTCTCCCCGCAAGGGTGCTTTACCCTCCATCTCCTGTATGCCAAGAACAAGGCTTAATTTGAGTGCTCTCTGTTCTCCCCAAGCGCCGCCAGAAGTCCTCTTTACCTCTCAGGTTTGTTTAATAAATGCAAACATTAAGCGCGGCCACAAAGAAATAATAGGCGCCGCGTTCTCCCTAATGCTCGTAGCTGCCGCACAGACTCCAGTCAGGTGTGATGAGCCCTTTTAGAGCATCTATTCTAAAGAGGATGACTGTGTTCATTATAATGCAAGAGCTCGAGCCATTACTCCCCGAAGTGATACCATAAATTGTAATCTGCCACAATAAGGGAGGACGTTGGGTGGGGTAGGGGGAAAAAAAAAGGCATCGACATCAAGCCGCGGCTCAATCCTATTATTATGGCTGCGAACTGTGGCAACATGGCCCATATCACACAGGGGGTGAGCACCAAAATGAGCACTGTTAAATCAGAGCTCCACATTAGTCGAGCTTCAGAGGAAGTTACATCACCGCGCCGATGCCTCGGGTGCCTCGGTCGCTCGGAGCGCGAGCAGTCCTCAGCAAAGAGGTTATGTAAAAACTCGCTGCCATCGCTGCATTGTATCCACTCGGCTCCAGAAACTCCCGAGCCCGAGCAAGCACTTCAGCTCGCTCCCCACGCTCCCCGCCCCACACGACACGGAGCGGGATTAAGGATGCTTCGGGTTTCCTCTAATCACTTCTGCCCCGGCAAGCGGAGGCGGACGGAGCGAAGGCTGGCAAACAGCAGGGCAGATCTGGAGAAGACGCAGAAATCGCAAGAGGGCCCACCGACACCGGCATCGATCGGCCGCTAGAGCGACGCGGTGTGAAATTGCACGCGACAGGTCCGCGGGCCATTAACGGCGTCCGAGCGACCGCCACCTCGACTCCTGCATAAGTGGAAGGCGGAGGAGAAAAAAAAAAAAAATGGTAAGGTGGCTGTCAGGACGACATGCGATGGGAGGTCTCTGGAGGAGCTGTCGCTGCACGTTCGCTCCGTTTTCTTTTTCAGGACCTTCATGACTTTTGCTGGCAAAGCAGCCAGGTGCAGCAAACAAAGTGTAAAAAAAAAAACAAACAACTGTTTCCATACAGCCCACTCCCACCTTTATCCCACCACTGGAGGAGGCAGAGGAACAGATCTGTTTTCATCCAAACTCGGCTCCAGGCCCCTGAGTTTTGTTTTGTTTTTGTTCTATATCTTATGCCACATAAGCGCTGTACTACAGTGCGACTTACCACGTAGAGCTGCTTCCACAAGACGCCCCATTCCTGCAGCGTGGAGGTGGTCTCTGTGATGATAGGGTCCTCGAGGGGCACCACCGTCTCACACAGCCTGAGGGCGGAGGAGAGACGAGCACCGATGTGAGTGCACTTAAAGGATGCAGAAGGAGAGAAAAAAAATCACAGACGCGGAGGGTCTTTACCATTGCGGTCAGGCCGCGACCACATCCTGCTGCCGCTATTACACCCTGACCACAGGGGGCACTGTGGCATGACTGGTATGTTTTAACAGACGCTTGTTTTTTTTTGCTTCCAAGATGCCCTGAAGCCCTCAAACCAATATTTTTGCAATGTTTTCTTTCCATGTATGAAGACGCATCCATCCATCTAACCATTTTGTTCAACCTACCAATAGTCAGTTTATAACATCAGCAGATTTCACTGGATATTCTGGATCTTTCAGAGCGCTCCCGGGCCAGCTAGGATTAGAAACCACAGGTTTTATGGATTAAGAAAAATCCTTGAGCAGTTGCAGTTTCGAAGGCGTCCTGATATCCAAACTGCCTCAATTGTTGCTTTCGACACCAGGGGGCAGCGGCTCCAGTCCGAGCTCCGCGTCAAAATTCGTCACTAATTCTAAAGCCAAGACAAGCAACATAATGACATTATTTAACTACAAGTCTACAAGTTTGGACGCACCTTTTTTTTTGGCCTTACAACTTTCTTCTTCTTCTTCTGGTGGTGTATATCTAAGAAAACTTTCTTTTGGGTCACTGCCCGAAGCTAACGCCACCTTCTTCAACACGCTAACCCAGCGCAGTAGCTGCATTACCATAGAAAGCGCAAAAAAAAAAAAAAAGAGCTTATCCGGCTCCCACCCCATTAAGAACCCATGATGCTTGAACCCCTCAGCTTGGGGGAGCAACGTCCTACCATCCCCCACCCGCGCTGAGCGATCCATCATTTCCCCCGCAGAGAACGCAAGCGCGAGCAAACGCCGAGAAGCCACCGGCGGAGAGAGAAAGCGGTGAAAGTGTGACGAGTCTGTTCAGATGTGAAAGACGGAGGGTTGAGCCAATCGCCTTTCTGCGATCAGAGCGTTTTGAGCCGCCCCTTTTTTAAAGAGCAGCTACGAAATGACAAAGCAGACACGGCGGGGAAGTCGATGAGATTTTCTCTCCCGCTTGAAGTTAGAGACGTCCGGCAGAAACCGCAACTCGCGTCCTTCCCGCGCAGGAAGTGCACCAAACCAAAGGTCAGAGGTCACAGCACTCTCTCTCTCTCTCTCTCTCTCTCTCTCTATCAAGCTCTCGCGGCAGCCAAAAGATCTTTAAACCGCAGAAGATTCTCAGCTGCTCGGCTCTTGCAGCACTTAGCGGTAGACAACACGCGGTGGGCGTGTCGCCTCATTAACTCCATGGGACCAGCCAAGCACATTTCCCCAAAAGTGCATTTCCTGATTTCCTGGAGCGAGCCAGTATCATAACGTCAATTTCCGGCGCTCCTAATTGTTTTGCGAGCTGATGAGAGCGCCGTCCTCCCGCGTGGGCGCTCCACCGGAGGGCGCCGATAAACAGCCAGCGAGTTCGGGGCTGACAAAAAGGCACTCGGCGGGTCCGTAGTTCGCTGTCGTTTGTGTCTCCACGGCCGTCTTTTGGGACGGAAGCTGTGTGTATTGGATCTGATTCTTTAATAGAAATGCTGAGCTTCCCACCATTTCAGCACCATTTCTTCAAAAAAAAAAAAATCACATTCGATTTGTATTTCACCATTAAGGAGAAACCAAGGATGAATCTGGCTACAGCCTCAGGTCAGGTTTTGTTTAACAGTATTATGCTGCATTTCAATAAGTTTTCCCAGTCGTACAGAAGCCATACATAGATTTCCACCGATGATTCATTGTCTCCTATACGTGCACAAGATGTTCTTCCACTCTAATCTTAGCAGAGCCTCCGCTGACGTGGACAAGTGGGCGGCGTGTTTAGAATGTTCAGTCACGCCACGTCTTCTGTATTATTGCTAATATTATTATTAGAATTATCGTGACATTAAACACGTCAACCACTTTCAACGTTGCGCCTGTGGAGTTTGACACCGCGTGACCGGCGTGTTTTCTCGGGCTTGACTGACAGTGGGGGTAACATGGGAGAAATAGCCCAGAACTGTCGTCGCAATTCAACTCAAACACTGCCCGGCTCCGTGGTGGATGTGGAGGTAACGTGACGCCGTCTTTTTCCGCTGAGCCAGGCCGACCGGGACGGGAACAGGGACGCCAAGGCGTTGCACACGCGTGATTGATCTGTGTTTACCTTATGGCTCACTGTCACAGGGCCAGCATGGAAGATTTTCAAGCCATCTCGTGATGAGACAGCGTACCGCAATCAAAGCTCGCACGCCTCATTGGAGCTGTGATGTCAGGGGATGCTTACTAACGGACTGGCTCTTTACTTAAACATGCTGTAAACAAGTGCTACTGTTGGATGAGAACACACCTATTGTTCTGTTGTGACTTAATCTCTGTAAAATAGAAATACAGTTTCACCCAGAATGTTGGAATTGCCTGGGTTTTTTCAGTGCTAAACAAATGTTACCATTGCACCTGGTCAAACGTCATTACTGACGCATTCAAATAGGAATAAACAGACTTGCCGTGTCTGAAAACCAAATGATTTCAACTTTGAGGGCAACAGTAGCTGCGTTTCCATGACCCCTAGAATTGCGCAAAACCTAAATATCACGATAAAAAATTGGTAATGGAAACACCTAAACTCCGAAAAACCTCTGAAATATTACGAAAAGGCTTTTATGCTCTCATGAGGCGGTTCTTCAGACGTATCGCTATGGAGGTGTATCGCAAAAGTATCATGGAAACACTTTTCTTGACAGCAAACGTCATTGAAATGCAGATTTATCGCAAAGTGTTTTGTACCTCCATCCTACTCAAAGTGGGGTCTTGCGGGACAAGATTTTAAGAGAATTACGGCTTATGCACACCATTCAAATTCAAAATTGCAAATGGCAATCGTGCTTTGTTGAAATTTCAGAAATATCGTTTTTATTTTTGCGGGGAAAAAAAAACTGAGATGGAAACGCAGCTAGTGTGTTTATTTTTGTTTCCATTTCATCCCGGTAAAATTCTCTGTGATGCACCGGACAGTCAAGGTGCAGTGTGGAGAGAATGTAAACCTTTATGCAATGCTAATTACTGTGATGGATGGGCCATTTCTGATACACGCAGGTTCACATCTCCCTCTCTTAGCAGCTCCATCGACCTTTCGGAGAAGTTCCAAATTAAAACAGCGAAACAAAAGTAGCAGCGCCGCTTGGTTTACACTCACCCTCTGTTGGTCACTGTGGATTTCTTCAAGTGGACATAGCTGACAGGGAAGATCCCCTGCGGACAAAGACCAGGGATCAGAGACGTTAGTGGCTGTGACAGCATTACTAAGTCTCCTGCAATGAGTTACAAAAAAAAAAAGGATTGTGCTGGAGTTTCGGCCGGAACGACTTTGAGCTGCGGTGGCCTCCGCGTCGCACGTCCAGGAAAACGCACGGTCACGCATTCCTCTCTGTTAGCGGAACTCCGCTTTGCTGACTGCTGAGATTTTAGCCGAGCTCGCCCGCCTTGCTCGGTGGCGCAGCTTAGCGGGCGAAGAGGGCGCGCCGCTAATCCGCCGACACCCGTGCGGCTCATCTCCTCCCTCACTCCCGTCCACCAGATGTGAGGAATTTGAGGGGGGTTTTTTTGCCCTGCTGCGAGCGCAACTAAATTCTCTGCGCGCGGAGAGAGTACGGGGGCGAGTGAACGTGGGCAGCCGAGCGCATAACAAAATGGAGGGGTGTTGGCGAGAACTGCAAATAGCCGAGTAGAGTAGAAGGAGGACAGCGTTGCAGCCGGCGAACACCTACATTCGCCAGGGACTGGACGAGTTCGCCCGCTTTTCTCTGAAAACATCCCCGACAAGCGCCTGCATTCTCCGAGCGGACGGAGGAGCGGCTCCGACGCGGCCCCGCTCTCCCGTTTCACGTCACGTCGCTCGATATATTTCATCAAACTTTTGCATCCACAACTCTCAAGGCTTAGCTTTCAGATTTCATCCTCCGCCGGGCCCGTCGCTCCTCCCGAGGTACAGATGTGTCTGTCATATATAATAACCACTTACTGCAGTGCAGCGTTATTGATCTCTGCCAGCAGTAGCGCTGCTGTATTATTGTGGCTTCTGCAGCTGTGGTGGTAGCTGCTCTGACCGAGCGCTGCGGGTTCCCTCGAAGAGGCTCCGTCTCGGGCCTCCATCTGAGATCCTAACCCAGCCAGCAAGAAGTACGCGTGACGATCAGAAGCTGTCGGAGAGAACTTACCCACTTTTACATACAACATTTGTAACTAGCGTCTCCAAAGTGGAGCTGAGCTTGCTTGAGTTTCTTGTTTTTGTTTGTGGCCGCCGGAAAGAAGCTGGTGAAAAAGCGTCTTTCACGAAAAGCTCCTCTGGAAATCCAGGTCGGGAGAGTTCTATTTTTGCTCAATCAAAGATCTACTGAATAAGGTAATCAGTCATTAAGGTCTTTGTTGTCTAGACAAAGTTATTTTTGAGAACGCCCGTCCCTCCTTCCGCATAATCATTCACAAATATGCGCGGGTGTGCGAGAGGAGTGTTTGCGTGAAGGCTGCTGTGCAACCGCTCCCGTGCGCCGAATCACAGCGATTCGTTAACTGGGACACAAAAGGCTTCAAAAAAAGAAAAAATTGTGTGTTGTTTTTTTTTTTTGGGACGTGCAGCAGGTGAATTATTTACCGCGTTTTGTCATTTTGTCTTGCGCTACGAATGATGTGTGTTGATGTGTGTAATTTGTTCACTCTGAATTCATCTACGTGAAGGCTGCTGCGCGTTGCCCGCAGCAATCACATAATGTCAGCCGGTAATTTATGCTCTTATAATTACCTTGATAGAAGGCTTCTTGGTGGAGAAGCCTCTGTACCAACCTGGAGGAAGAGAAAAAAAGCACACATCAGAGAATAATACAATGCAAACATTGAGCTTTTCAATAATAAAGCCGCTGATAGCGGTGAGCTAGCTTGCATAATGTTTGTTCGGCAGAACAACAGAGCATCAGTTGTAACGGGAAGCTAAAACCTGACATTTCTGCTGAAGGCTGTAAACAGAGGGCTAAATATGCTGTTTCCTGGGGGTCTTAAGTTGTGTTTTGAATAATTAATCACGGAGGCTGCTCAACTCAAATCCATCAATCATAAAAAAAAAAAACCTGCAATAACGACCCTCGTGATAAACCTCCTGATAATGAACACAAAGACATTTGAACCAATGTGATACTCAACAGCCATTTCATTTGGCGAACTACTGCACTTGGCATGGGGTTGCCAGGTGCAATGCAGGGTGATTCATCCCAACAACTGATGTCTTTCTGAACACCGCTGACCAGACCATAAGATGACATCGTAACAACAGTCTCTCCCTCCAAGGTTCTGACCGTCCCCCAGACCTTTGCACCACTGTGACAGTCTCAACTGACCTCGACTGAGTCTCAACAACTGACTGACAGACTGTCTGATGCGACATTGTGTTGTTTGCAATAATCAAGACGCTTCAAAAACGGTGGCTGGCAACTAACCTGAACCACTTTCTCATTCATTCTAATTTAAAACATTTATGAAAGAGTTCCTTAAAATTCACTGAAACATTTAGTGAGCACAGATTCCATTTAAATGAACTGAACTGGGTTATCGAGAGGATTTGGAATATTCAGCTAAGAATGTTCAGCGCTTTCTTGCGTCAATCTAAAAATCCATTTCTATACTGCCTATAAAAAAATGTTTTATTCTTTGATTAAAGTGCCAAAAAAAAAAGAAGAAGAAACGTTTCGTTGAAAAGGAACGTTTGCCTTGACCTGCGGGCTGCAGAAACCTCCAGGAATCAACGCGCAACGAGTAGAGTCGTCCGAGGTCTCGCAGAACGCAGCCGCTGCGCAACTGCATTAGTCACTCGAGGCGCTTATTGCCGTCATTTCCAAACAAACAAGCAGAGTGATTCCGTGTTTCCGTTACCTTCACTCTTCTCCAGAATCTGAACAGTCTCCCCGATCTCCAGGATGAGGGCCTGGCATATTGGGGACCGGAAGTTGCAGATCACTGTGCGTGAAAAGAAGGAAGAAGAAAAAATTAAACACACAATAAAAAAAAAATAGACGACAATAAATATATGTCACCGCGTTATTATAGTTTTCATATTCGATGCTGAGCTGCCTGGGGAAATTACATTGCAAGGCAAGGTTCCTCGTTGTTGTTGTTTTCATGCGGCGGAGCTCAGGTGCCTCCCCTGCACTGCGAGCGCTGTGGGGTCGCAGCGGCAACATTTTTGTTTTATTTATTTATTATTAATTTTTTTTTTTTTAATAAGCCGGTTAATGCGCCCGTCGCAGTGCACAAGCGTCACGCAGGAACCGCTGCTTAGCAAACTGTAAACAAGCTCCCACCCTGAAGTGGGGGAGTCGCTTTAATAAGCAATTAATTATTAAGCGGCCTGATTCCTGCTCGACGTTAAGTTAATTGAACTGTTTCCCAAAATAGAGGCGCCGCACGCGCGCACAAATTGCCACGTGCTACGCGCTAAACGCCGCTTTGTGATGAGTCACTTTGTATAAATCTGCGCGTGACACCTGTTTTTTCTTTTGTTTTTTGTTTTTTTCGTGCAGCGTCGCTCGATCTCCCTGACGCGACGCACTGAAACAGTTCTGGAGCCTCCAATATGGCGGCCCGTTCGTTTGAATGCAGTAGCTCAAACTTAATATTGCACACACGCTAAATCGAATTTCAAATTTAAAAACTCATCAAATAATGAATATAATGTAAATGAAAATCACGCGGCTCTTTTTTTTATTTGCAGGATTCTGATTGGCTGAATTTCAACAGTGACCTTTTTCCACGTGCTAATAATACATTTAGAAGTACAATAACAACAATAAAGCAATGAAGTCATAATAATATCCTTCTGTAAACGTCCTGCCCTGATTGACATGCCAAAATGTCAGCAGGGCATTCTGGGATTTGTAGTGTTAGCGCTGCATGTACTGTACAATACCGGCGGGCCGGCTCGAGCAGTGATTTTGCATCGAATCGTGGGCCAAATATGATGACACTGCTGGCCAAATCTGGCCCGCGGACCATAGTTTGACACCTATGTTATAATACACCCACTATCTGGGGACGCTTCTCCCCTCTTTGTTTTCCTCCCCGATGCGGCACACAGACGACGCAGGCCGCACGAGCCAGAGCACACAACCCTCAGCGAAGACAAACTTGTTTAATAATGACAGGGCTCCGCTGACAATTTCTTTTTTTTTTTGAGGGGGGGGGAATGTTGGGGTTGGTGATCTACAATCGGTGGCCCCCGTCAAGCGGAGCTCGGTGTGAATCATTATGCTAATGAACTTGCCAGGGGACCCAGTGAGGGGGAGTGAGGAGGAGGGGGAGAGGAGCCTGTCGGAGTCGTTCCTGCGCTCGGGTAACGATGGCAACAGTCTACAAACTGGAGGGCTTTTTTTTTTTTTTTTCCCTCTCTCTCTCTCTCTCTCTCTCTCTCTCTCTCTCTCTGTTCCATCCACTGCAAACTGCTGCAAGGATGTGGCCGTGTTCGAGAGCGGAGGAGAGAAAAAAAAAATGCGTGCGGACGCCGCATGGCTGCATGTCGAGTGTGGCGCAGTGACGGATTGACGGAAGAGAGGCCGCTCGTCACCTTTCTCAGGCCGCATCAGGCCCCTTTACCAGGCAGGGATAAGCAGTCGCCGTTTAAGACCCCCCCCCCCCCACACACACACACACACACACACACACTTTAACGTGTTGAAACCTTATTTCATTAGAATTGCAAAACAATCTGCGCTTGCTCCGTCTGAAAACTCCTCGCTGCATCCGAACATTTCGACGAGATCTCCGTGTTTCCAGGGGGAGCTTCGCACCGCGGCCTCCTCGTTTTTCCACGAATCCCCCCCCCCCACCACCACCACCACCACCACCACCACCACCCCCACCCGCAACGGCGGCTCCGAAAAAGCTGCGTGGCATTTGCATATCCTCCTCCGAGCGCGAGCAAGATGGTGAAAAAAAAAAAAAAAGAGAGAAGAAAAAAAAAAATCAGCTTTAGACTATAACATGTTGACCGTAGGATGTTTGGAAGCTCTGACGGGACGATGCTTGGCAGCGAGCGAGCATCAGTGATTCGCTCCAGACTGTCCCGCTATTTTGGATGCGCTCATGAGTCCGCGCGGCCGCTTATTGTATAACCAGCAAGTCACAGGGAGGAAGTTTGGTGCATGAGCACACAGGAAGACTCCGGCCGTGCTTTTATATTCACTGTTCTGTGACCTCAACTGCTCCGGTAACACCTGCACTAGGCCTATTTTAGGTTAAGACGTTTTTTTATATCATCATTTCAATTAAATGCTTCATTTTGTGCCGCTCTCGCATAATAAACAGTGTTTTGTGAGAAAATATAAACATTATTTAGGGACGCAAGTGAAGATTAAATTAAGGCACCCAAATACAATTTGCACCCATGTGTCTGGCCGCATTCATTTGAGGACTTTTTTTCAAGTTTTTTTCCCTTTGCTGCAGCCCACTGTGACGACAGAGATCACCAGAGTTAAGAAGTCACGTCTATTAGCGGCAACTGTACAACCGCATAATTCTCAATCTGCCTTTTCAGCTGGGGCAAATGAAATTTAGACGGCAGCAAACGGGGATCGGCTGAAGCAGAATGAAATCAAAGATGTGACGGAGGATAAAAGATGCATTTTGCAAAACAATCTGTTGAACACATTAGGGTATTCTTCCTCCATTAAGGATAATCCCTCCTCCACTCGGTTGAAGCCAAAGCCAAAACACTCGCAGCACTCACAGCCTCTCATCAACAAAAGGGACTGGGGGAAGAAAGAAAAAGACTTACATCATCTGCCCACCTCTCAAAGCAACTTCACCATATACTGCCTGCTTTCTGTGTATGAAGCACACCTACACAGCCAATGACAACAGCCCGAACAGACGTGACTTCACCTCTCCAGCTCATCGCTCAATTATTTTCACAGCACACATCCCTTACACTGAACATTCGAGAAGTTTTCAGCTTTAAAGGTTAAGTGTGTAATATTTGGAGATTTTAAGAGGAAACAGCGACATCAGGTGGTCACATTACAGATTGCAGCGCTCACTCGCTCAGCCTCCCTTACCCTGAGCTTGCCAGGGAGCTACTGTGGCCTACACACACAAACCTGGAGACCTTCGTCTGTGTTGGTTTATTTGAGGACGCAAGCGTTCAACCTAAATGCGAAAAAAAAAACTGTCAGGTGGGCTGGATTGTCCACAGCGGGCTTCCTTAGAAATTTGCCGGTGCAAGACGGCGCCTAACAAGGAGCAAGACCCTTGCTATAAGTATATTCTTATATTTAAATAAGAACCCTTCCAATGGGTAGGAAAACCAAGTGACTTTTATTGTACTGCGATTTTACACTATATAATGTATTTATGGGCCGTATTGGCTTTTACCAATTTAAAAATCATAAATCAGGCCAAATTCAAAATATCGGACCTTTAAAATCACATTTTTTTATTCCGGACACCTGGCTTCGCACCACCACTGACCAATGACCTGCAAGACACATTAACAAGGTACGGGCACCTTTTGGTGACATCATAAAGGGATGATGTCCAGCATCGAATGTTTTAGTGGATAAGGGTTTAACAGTGTTGCACGTACAAGTAGCCAAGGAAGAACTTATTTAGCTGCACTTCCACGGCAGGCAAGAGAGATATGATTGCAACATTGGTACGTGGATTTACATAACATGGGACTTTGAAGGAGTAAAGAGAGGACCTGGATAGAGAAATCTCTTTCCTTTTGAGTCAAAAATAGGGAAGAATTCTCACAAGGGATTAGAATACTGTATATATATTTTACATTTTGAACATGGATAAAAATATTTTTTTAAAAAAAACCTTGTTGATCTTTGCGCTGCACTCTGCACTCACTGTTACAAGATTCAGGATGAATTCATATGAATTGTGTATGATGCGTTAACATCTCTAGCCAGTGGCCAGTATAGATGTTCACACATTTAAGGGCCAGTGAACAGGCATGTCCTCACGACCACCAAAAAAACATCACTTCTTTAAAACTTTAAAGAGGACCGATCTGACACAGTCAGGACGGCGTGCAATAACATCTGAGACCGGCCTATGACCTTTCTCCGACATTTACCCTTTACCTTGGATGTTTGTTTTGCTGGTAAAGCCAAACTATAAGCCAAATGCGCCCCGCTTGCCGAATGGATTAATGGATGAAAAATGCCACCTCGTCTGCAAATTTGCTCCTCGTACACACAAAAAAAAAATCTAAAACCCTGCAAGCGCGGCCAGAGAGACACAAACAGCACCAGCCGTCCCCTGGGGAAAAACATTCTGCACAGCGGAAGCGGACATGTTTTCAAAAAAATAAATGAATAAAAGGCTGCCGGTAAAGCACCGCAACGCTGTTATGACTGATAAAAAAAAAAAAAAGATCTGTCATTTATCCCTCAAAACAACTGAGCACGAATGACGTGAGCGACACGCCATTTGCAAGGGGACGCCGTTTTCATCCGAACGGAAAGCGCTGAACTGAATTTCTTGGCTCCCCCATAGAGTTCCAGAGTCGAGCCACGAGGCGCCGCAACTGGAGCTGAAATTGCGGGCGCGATGCAGCGTAATGCAGTGTGAGCACGTCGGCCCGCGGAGGAGCGGCTAAGTCATGTCCCAGTTGGAGAGAAAAGTTAAAAATTGCACAACGCTCACTGGACTTCACCGACTGAGTCATTTTGTTGAGCACGACTCGGAACGCGGCCTCGCTTGGCCCGGCTCCTGCTAAGCAAGGGATCCGTGCCGCAGACCCAGAGGAGCAATTTAGCATAGCCGATCCCAAATTAGTGTCGCATAAACCATGGCGTGCAACCCTTTTGGCCGCTCGACGATGATTTGTCCTGACTGTCCTGCACGTGTGCATCATGTGTATCGTGAGCATCGAAAACTGATAAAGTTCTGGGAACCAGAGGCCTGCACCCACTCCAAGGAAGCGCTCGCTAACCTGAGCCCGAGAGACCTTCCAGTGCAGGAAAGATTAAGGGTTCAAATTACAGAAAAAAAAAACCCACAAAGAAAAGCTACTTTGAGCTACAATAATCTCTCTAATCCCACTCTCAGATGAACATTAGCTCCATCTTTTGTTCTGCCATGAGCACATTCGATCCCGCGAGCATCCATCTCAGACGAGTGCGGCCAGGTCCGGCCGATGAATATTATTTCATGTTTCGCTACAGTAGTTTTTGTGTGTGAGCGCCGTCCATGTGGCCGCGGTCGGAGCCAGCTGAGTCATTTCGTTACCGCTCTCGGGTGGGCAGGTACCGACTTAGAGTCAGAGCTCGCATCCCGGAGGACCTTAAATACAATCTCCCAACTCTGTTGCTCAGGGAAACATCCATCAGCGACGAGTCAAACGTCATTTGCGACTTGGATTTTAGACATTTTAGGAACCATTTTGTTGTTTCTAGACTGGAACGATAGACGTCTGGAGAGGATAACACAATCAATCCAGGAATCCAGGCCTTTGCTGCCTCCTTCCTATAGGTGAGTCCCTCATCATACGCAGCTCTTGAGGGTTAGGAAATCAGTTTAGAAAATAAAGCCCTGTTCTGTTTTGCACTGTTTAATGAAGTTGAGGGGCAGAGAGGCGCCCCTAATAATCAACAAAAAATACAAATGTGCAAAGTGGCGCCCGCGGCGCCTGATGATGCCTCGGTGAGAGGCTACGCAAGGGGCCGGCGGCCCGGGCTTCACCTGGCAAGACGCTGGAGACACGCTGAGCTTCCTGTGTCAACACATTATGTGATGTGAGGGTGAAAAGAAGACGAGGAGGAGGAGGTGGAGGAGGAGGAGTAGGTGGTGGGGGCTGAGCGCATTCATTTGTGCTGCCTTTTATACACACACACACCATCACGTATATATAAATATAAAAAAAAAAAAACAGAGGAGGAGGAACAGTATGTTCTGTGGAGGTACACGGCGGAGCCTCGCATTTCAGCACCGCGGACAGCGTCATCCCCGCACACGCACGCAAGCTGGAGAAGCATGAGCAGCGGCAGGTCACTCCGCAACCACTGACGATGCGGAGGCTGCGCCGAACTGTTGCTCACACACACACACACACAGACACACACACACAGACACACACACACACACACACACACACATGTCTGCCTACTTAAAATCAACAAAATATTTGGATTTCATACTGGATGAATGCAGAATGTCACGAAACAAGCATTCAGTGTGATTGACAGACAGATAAACAAGACAGATAGATAGATAGATAGATAGATAGATAGATAGATAGATAGATAGATAGATAGATAGATAGACGACTGCACGGCCACACTGCTGGAAGTGGCGGTGGTAACGCTAGATTTCCATTTCCAATGTCGTCTCTGCAGCGTCGTGCGTGAAACCGAGCACCATAAAAGCTGCGACCCCTCCGCGTGGGTGAGCGCACCTATGCATTCTGTGAGTGAAGGAGGAATCGTGTGCGGGGCAGCATGAGTAAGTCTGCGAGAAAACAAAGCTGTGGAGCATCTGGACATGACTCATCCACCCTAATGAAAACCCTCTATATAGAGTAATGACGCGCCGCGGACACTTCCCCCCCCCCCGCCAACCCTCTTCTTTTCTTTATTCGTTGGGAGTTCTTGCGACACTTCAGAGGAGACTGCAGCGGGTTTCCCCTCCCCAGGAATTGGACACTTTGTGCGGCAGGATTCGAGCCGTGCGCACCCTGCCACAGTGCAGTGCCTGTCGATGATGCAGCAGCAGCAGCAGCAGCATCCATCCACAGGTAGACTCGCTCCCAACCTGCACCTGTTGGAGGGACGTAGTCACGACGCCCCCTCGTGGTTTCGACACGAATCGCGGTCCACCCCCATCTTCCCCTCCCCTCCATCCTTCTCCCTCCTCCGCCTCCTCCTCCTCCTCCTCCTCCTTGCACGCTCACGGGGAAAGAAAAGGCTAAAATGCCACATTGACGCATTTTTTTTCCCTCTTACCCCTGATCCCGGAAAAAAAAAAAAAACACAAAACACAAAACAACAAAAACGCGCAGAGAAAGAATCAGGAGCGGGATTTTGAAGCTGCCCCCCGCGGTTGTTTACAGAGCGCGATGGCAATCTTTAAGGTGGCGATGCTGTGGGTTGTATCATCCCACGCAATTTCCCTGTCAATGCAGTCACCGGCCTTGTGTATCAGCCATTATGTGTATGTTTTTCATCGGGAGTAATGGGCATAACAGGCAACTGGGGGGAGGATGGGAGGAGGGTGAAGGCTGCACAGCCCCCGTGGAACAAAACTGGGTGTTTCTCTCGCATGGATATATATTTTTAAGAATACATATGTGTACAGACATCGCAGCGACGCCGTGATTAAAGTCTCGCTTCTAATGAAAAAAAAACGGGGGGAGGCGATGCGTAAATTGAGAGGAATGAACTCACCAACTCCGATTTTCTCCTCTTCCGTTGGTATCCACATAATTGGTTATTTTCCCTCTGCTGGAGCGAGCCTCATTATGTCGATACGGTGAGATGATGCCGCTGGTTAGAAGCGGAGGGGGTGAGAAAAAACACACGCACGCACACACACACGCGCGCGCGCGCGAACACGCAGGGGGGAGGCGGGGGGTGGGGGGGAGGCGAGCTGGAGGCTACAAGCGATCCTGGCGGCGGCTACATGTCTCCGGCCCCGGACGTCGGGTGTGCGCCAGTAAAAAGGAGACGGGGAAGGCAGCAAAAACCTCAGTATCTGCGCTCTATTATGTCCCGGCGTGTGGCTCCAGTCTGATACTGCGGTCTCCGTGTCCACCTAATGTAACGCGCGCGCGCACGTACGCACGCACGCACGCATTCGAGCAGGAGGATCTTTCTTTAGCGCCGCTCTCCTCTAAAAAAGCTGCTGCTGCTGCTGCTGCTGCTGCTGCTGCTGCTGGAGACCAGATTCTCTCCTCCCTTCCCTCTCCGGAGCGCGTTTATTTAATTCCTCGTTTACCTCCGCCGATTTACAACGTGAATTATTCATCCATCTGTGCGTGCGCGCACGCAGGATTCGAGTCGCGATTGGTTTGGTCTGTCGGCGGCAGGTCGGTGGGGATCTTTTTTTTTTTTTTTTTTTTTTTTCTTTGCTTCAAGTGTGGCGTTGGTTGGCGCAATATAACGCCGAGGTGGGAGGCGCGAGGAGGTGGGGGTGTGTGTGTGTGTGTGTGTGTGCAATATACCATAAGCTGCGCCATCTTCACGGCCGTCACGTGACTCGTTTTTTGTCAACACTGATGTGTCAAGCATTTCGCAAATACGCGCGCCGCCCACCCCCTCCCCCTCCCCCTCCCCCACTCCCCCACTTGGTTCTCGGCTCTCCTGCGTGCATCATACGGGCAGCATCCATCACAGGCGCATCACGTTGATCCCCCCCCTTTTCTCTGCCTTGATGTGGCATTTTGCCTTTTTTTTTTCTTTTTTTTTTTTAATAAATAAATAAATATAATTCTCCCTATAGTGACACCTCGGGAGGTTGAGCCTCCCTCTCCCTTCTCCTCCACAACACACACACACACACACACACACACACACACACTGTGAAAGGGTGAAAGGGGGCACCCCCCCCCCCCAGTTTGAGTCATTCCAAAGAATCACATCCACTACCGGCAGTGCTTTGTCATAGTGCGGTGATGCTCGGAACACAGATGTGAGGTAACTAATTCCCCCCGCGGGCCAATATTGCCCGTTTAGGTGATTGATAGATTCGCCAAAGTGTGGATCCCCATCAGAGCTGCTGCACGCAACCACCGGCTGATTCATTGGAGGGGGAGTTGGGGGAAGCGTAGGGAGTGTGTGTGTGTGTGGGGGGGGGTGCGGGGGGTCCGCTTGAATGATGGGATCTGGGAATTCGGCGTTATTTATCCACCTGTGACGGCAGATTAATCACAACGCCATATTGTGGATTCACAGAAGCGCGGTTGTGACCGGTTATGGTCAACCTTTTTTTTTTGGTCTTGAGCGCGGACGGGCCTCTCCGCCTCGGCGTAACGGCCACTAGCGGAGGAGCTGAGGGCAAGTATGTGGTGGTGTTCTTGTGCAGAATCCAAGGACCCGGCATCTCAGGGTGCTACTTGGAACCCGTGGAACCCTCCCAAAGGCAATGTCCCTGTGCCAGTATAACTTCTCTCAAGCATCTCCACTCCAGTCCTCGCTCGGGTGTTATTAGGGTGAGGATTTACAGGGCTGTGCCACAATTTCTGAGCTGTTCTTTATCGGTTTTCTAGTTCTAATGGGTGTTTGCATAAATACCACACTGCATGGAAGTGTCAAACACCATGGTCCCCAACCCCCATGGGGGCATGGGCCTTATTCGACACTGATGCACCTGATTTATCCCGGCGGATACACCTTCATGCTAACAACACAGAAACACTTTATGGCTAGCTGCTAGGCGCCGCTAAATTCAAAAATTTGTCTCTTTAGCATCAGCTGTCGCGTCGTAGCTGATGCTAAAGAGAGTGTTTGTCGTGTTTGTTTTCTCCCGTCAGACACTGGTGGGGAAACATTTACTTGCACTCAAAAATGTCAAATAAGAAATAGTCACAATTTGTGTAAGATGGCATATTATATGTGACAAAATGTCCTAGACTAGTGCGGGGCCCACATGTTGACTGAGCCCATGAGACACTGGTTAATCATAAAGTGACTCACTGCCGTCGCACCGCGTCCGTGGTTAAGAAGGAAGATGGCAATAAATGCAGACTGAATATTCTAATCACAGCTGAAACGCCTTTAAAGATAAAAAAAAAAAAAAAAAAACTTTGTCGTGTCGCACTTGCCTGCCATGTGCCTTGTTAAAAAATAAAAAAAAAAGAAAGAAAAAAAATCAGATGTATGTTGCATTTGAAAAGCTGTGTCACACAGAATCTAAACTATCGCTCAATTGTTATTCGTTCATCTCTGTGCTCTCAACTGTCTTCTCGCGACAGACAAGGCAATCATGAGCAGGGGGAAATGGTGTTTTGGTGAATATCGAGCGTCCAACGGGTTTGATGTAGTGTGGGTGGGAGGGCAGTGTATTCAGCAGGGTAATTTCTCTCCATCATAGCGACGCTGTGACTGACTCCCATCTGTCTCTTACTTGAAGTGGAACACTGTGGGCGGTATTCCAACCACATACATAAAGCTCGAGGAGTGCAGGGCGGGTTTTATTTTTTTATTTTTTTATTTTTTTGCGACTTCAATGCGCAAATCAAGAGCTTATGGAAGACGTTAAAGCAAAGTAAAGTTGCCGTCATACTTGTTGAGGATGCGCTGAGGCTGCATCCCGACATCGAGGGGAAGGACGGAGGCTAAAACAAATTTCACCGTGCGTTGATTCAGCCGCGGCCACCTGCAGCTGCGATGCGGCAGCAGCTGCAAAGATGAGTCGCGAGTTCAACCGCGAACACCGAACGCCTAATACGGAGCAAGAGCCTGCTGTGTGTTTCGACACTCCCAAAGCCGGCAAGACAATAAGAGGCGGCCGAGGAGGTAATAAGAACAACGTCCCAGCGACCCATCCATCACATCCTCTCCATCTCTCTCTCTCTCTCTCTCTCTCTCGCTCGCGCACGCACACACACACACACACACACACACACACACACACACACACACACACACACACACACACACACACACTCTTATTTCTTTACTCTCCTCAGGAGCATTACATTTCATGCACCTTTGCTCTCCACCTACAAATAAACCCTGCCAGGGCACATGGGCACACACGTGCCTCTGCTTGCGCATAAGCGAGAGAACACACTCACACACACACACACACACACACACACACACACACACACATATGCATGCATGCAGAATTTAAAGGGCCTTTGCTTGATACCTCTTAATGTAGTTGAGGTAACCATTTTAATGTTTTATCATGAACCGCAGTGAAGCCAAACGGAGTGGCATTTTTTTTTTTTGCATCCATGTTACAACCTTGATAATGCCTTCTCATAAATAATGCTACAGAATGTATGCACACACGGGTGCAACAAATGCATATCATTTCTAATACATGAACAGGTCCTACCTCAGCGGCTCCTTTGTGCCTTTTATATGTGCACATTGGTTTGCAGCTCGTCCATTGTCTCGGCATCTCTACTTTCTGCAAGGGGGTGGGGGGGACACAGCCTTGAAACCTGCGCCCCAAAACCAATTTCATCTAATAAATACATTTTGGATTTTGGCCACATAATTGCACTGTAATGCTGATGGAATTTCAGCATTGTTAAACTTTATTGAGGTAGAGTTCCTGGATAGAACGGGCGGGGACACATAGTAAGGTTTAAAAAAAAAAAAAAAGAAAGAAAAAAAAAAGGCGCAGCACTAAAGTGTTTGAAACAATCAGAGGCACATCTAAAAGACTGCAATATTCATCCAACTGGAACAAACTCACAGCTAAACTCCTTTGTTATTCTTTCCATTTCTGTGGTGCCAAGAGCCAGAAGGCAGTTCCAACTCAGTATTTACTCATAGAGTACCCAGAGAAAAAAAAAGGTAGTTGTCTCTGGGATGAGATCAACTGAGGGAGTATTTCAGCAACAAGGGGGGGGGGGGGAGGTTCCCTGAAAAGCTAGTTTGCTATATTGGCTTTCACAAAGTACAGCTCCAGGTTACGTCCATATAATCCCAGACTAGAAGACATCCTCAACGCAAGTTCTTTTATTAAATTAGCCCTGCCATGACAGGGTGAGACAGAGCTTCGTAGAACACTGCTATGCGCTATCACCTTTAGCTTCTGCGCTAAAAATAGAAACTCCAGCACAAGAGGAACTCTGAGGGTGGTAAAGTGTACGGTACTTCAATAATATGAGTCAAAGGTTTTTTTTTAAACAACCTTTATAAATGTATGTATGTGAAACTCACTTTGCAGCACCAAAGCTTCTAACTTAAAAGGACATGGCAACACAGAAGTCAACCCAGGCAACTGTTTGTGGCCTCACGCCTATTGGGAAAAAAAAGATCTCCTAAAACAAATCAGATACAGCTGAAACAAAATGTTTGTATTATCATCATAAATTTAAAATGTATGATTTTTCAGTATGTGTGTGTTGTCTCTTCTGCCTGCAGACCCCCCCCCCCCAGTTTCTGTCTGCTTCATACTTCATTTAACAGCTCGTCATTCACACGTCATTAAAGATGAGCCTGTTGTTGTTTTTTTCCACACTTTATTTATAGGAAAAATACTTTAGATACATACAAGCTGTACATGAACTGCTCCAAGAGAGTCATCGTCAAAACTCTCAGAACAAAAAAAATAAAATAAAAAAAAAACCCAAAAGAAAGTAAAATGCAAACAGAGTTGGAACAAATCAAGAATGTATAAAATGTTTGCACTGCTTTCAAAAAGTGTGCAAGTACAAGGCAATTCGTTTCCCACCACCTCCGGAGTCTGACGCTCCCAGCAAGTCCGTCAAAAGAAAGCCAAGTCTTGAAAATGAGGATGCTTTCCTGAAATTTGCCACCCTTCTCTGAATTGAGGTTTTAGGTTATCAAATCTAAAAAAAAAAAAAAAAAAAGTCAAACGACTAAAATATAGTCGCACATAGTCACTTCTCTTGTTTCCATCCTGCTTTTCAACTTAGAAAACTCTTCCTCTTTTATTGGGAAAAAAAAAAAAAGGGAAAAGAATCTTTCCATGACAGCCTACCTGGATTAACAGTGGAACAGAAAACTGGACACACACACACACACACACACACACACACACACACACACACACACACACACACACACACACACACACACACACACACACGTCTGGCACAAAAGCACGTGTGAAAGGTTGACGGTGTCCACACGAGCTACGGTTTGCTTTGGCGATCCGAGAGCACTCAAGCTGACTTCATTTCGACCCATTCATAATATTAAATCCGAAGGCGATGCTCCCGGTTGGCACTAATGTGTGGGGCGTTTTGGTCACCGCGTAGTCGCGAGAGCGAAACCCGCAGGTGGGCGTGGCGCTTAATGAAGCGTGGGCGTGGCGCTTGTGCATCAAATTAGCTGCCCTAATTCAACACCTCCGTACTTTGCGCTGATTATTTCAGGCGGGCCCGTCGGCACGCGCCCCGGAGCCAGCGCCGGATCCCTCCGCACACAAACGCAGGCGCGCAGCCCCTTGCGTTGCGTTGGTAAGCCTCTTTTCCCCGGCGCCGCTAATCTGTGACCAAACAGAGGCTTATAAAATGAATCAACGTCAAATAAAGAGGCCTTTTAAAGAGCAGTGAATGCGATAAAATAGAAATCCTGCCACCGCCCGTCGAGAGTCCCGCGCGTTCCCCTCGTCACCCAGCGCCGCTTGGTTTGGAAAACTAAATCAAATACAATCATGTTTCGCCCACGTGAGCGTCAGTCTGTGTGCAAGGTGTCGCCCCCAAACCCTCCCTCACACCCCCCACCTCAAACCACCGCCGCCTCTCTATCGATTGTCCCTGCACAGTCAGGTTCACCTCAGAGTCTTCATTCTGTGACGCCTCCTGTGTCACGACTGGCAGTGCTCCACGATCCCCCCCCCTCATCCCTCCCCCCCCAGGCTGATCCTCCGACATCACGCCACTCCCCCCGCTCCTCTTCCTCCTCCTCCTCCTCTTCCTCTCACTCTCTCGGCCCTCTGCTCCGCAGTTTGTACGTCTCAACGAGGCGAAAGGGTCCCGCCACGTCGTCCGGTCGGTCGGGTCGGTCGGCTCCAGGCGCCGGCAGCCCCTCACTCGTTCAGGGACAAAATGATGTCATCCTCAAGGTCAGAGTTGTCCGAGCTGTCTGTGTGTGTGTATTGTGTGTGTGAGACAGACAAAAGCAGATTTAGGAAAGTGACAGAGACGGGATGCTGTTAAAGCAGCAGGGCCAACGGTGGACCCAAAACACATCCATTTATTCCGTTGTTAGCTGGAACTCTTTGCAACGTCACAAATAAAGTGAAATGACACTCTTCTACTTTCTTGGATGAAGGATGCAATGGGTGCAAGCTAGCGGAAGAACCTTCACATCAGTCATTTAGCATTTAGCTCGACCGCACAATTAAAAGTGTGCCACACAATTACATTATGGTTAACAATAAAAAAATTTATTTTTTTTGTTTTGTTTTGTTAACAATAAATAAATGCAACTGGGATTTAAATAAACTACCGTTCAAAAGTTTGAGGGTCACCGCATTGAACTCCATGAACTCAACTCGTATTGTGAAATAATGCTCTTGAATGCTCTGCGATCATTATGAGCGCACAAAAATCAGTCATGATGTGCTTAACAAGCGCAGGAACATTTTAGCGTTGAATGAAAACCGTTCCCAATGTCGACTCGAAAGTGATTGATAGAATGTGAGTGCGCAAAATTCTTTGCGAACACTGGAAAATGAGGCTGTTTTAAAGAGGCTGAAATATAAACCAAGATGCTCTGCTTACTCTATTACGCTTCTGCAACTTCAGCAGTGATGGCTGCATATCACGCACTTGATATTCATTCTCTAAAATCACATTCTATTAAACAATAAAGGCAAAAACTGTCAAAGCCATCCCAGCACAACCTGACTGATTTCCATGCACTGACAATGCTCCTGTAGATTATATCACAGAGCTGCTTATAATAGAGTTCAATGCAGAAATGAGTGAGTGGCCCCAAACATTTGATCCGCAGTGTAAATGTGCACATGTGACCTTTGTACTTAGCCACAACCATCTGCTGCTGCCGTGTGCACGCGAGCAGCTGCGGTGCAGGTGTGACAGGCAGATTGCTTGTGTTTGGTCGACACACTTATATATTATCACTCATGTTTCCTTCTGCAAATCCACGCTGTTCCCCCGCAGGCAGCGCACAAACAGCCACCAACCGTTCTCGGCGTCCAGATCCACGTCGTCGTTGTCCGAGTCGTCGTCGTCGTTGTCCTCCTCGTCGTCGTCGTCCCCGCCGTCGTCCTCCAGGAGGCGCGCCACCTCCTCGTCGGAGGGGGAGAACTCCTCGTTCCCGTCGTCCTCCTCCTCCTCGTCCTCGTCGCCCTCGCCGTTCTCGTTCTCCAGCTCTGCGATGAGCGGGTCCGTGTCCACGTCGTCGTCCGAGTCATCCTCCTCGTCGTCGTCCTCCTCCTGATCGTCGTCCTCCTGCCGTGGAAAAGAAAAGAAAAGAGGGAAGTAAGTTGCGAGGGAGTCTTAACGTGAAAGAACGGCATCACTGAACATCACTGAAAGTGCCGGATTAAGGACCTGATCCTCTTCGTCCTCCTCCTCTTCCTCTGCGAGTCTCTGCCGACCAACTTCGTACAGTCGGCACACGGTGTCGGTGTTGACGGAGTCTTGGTTCTGCAGGGAGAAGGGAAAATATATATATATATATAAAAATAAATTAAATTAAAAATCCAAATTTAGGGCTGCGTTCTGACGAGGCTGTACCTCAATCACAGCCAGGTAGCAGTCTTTGGTGTCAGTACAAAGGTCAAATATGTTCCTCTTTACATCGATGGTGGCTGCACGGAAGGGGAAGACAAACAAATCATCAAAACAAAGCAAAACAAGAGGCAGATAGAAGCCAAGCTCCAACCCCCAATTTGCACCAAAAGCGTCTGTGGCGCGTTCGTGGCTCCACGGCAGGCCGCGGCGGCTGTTCAAGTCAGTGTGCAAGTTCGCAACTTTAAATACACACAAAACAACCTGGGTTGTCGGGCGATCTTGCAATCCTTGCGTGAACCCATACAGGGCTGTTTTTTGCGCGACTTCACAAACGCACCACCGTGGCTTTTGGTGTAAATTGGGAGGTTGGCGCTGGAACAGAGCTGACGTCTCACCTATTGGCTTGTAGTCTGTGGCGTTGAAGGTGCGGAAGGAGGAGCCAAAGGGACTTTTCATCTGCATCTCCATCATGTCGTCTTCGTCGTCGGCCTGCAGCATGGCTGCAAACACACACACATTATTATTATGATTATTATTGTTATTACGACAAGAAGAGGAAGATGTTTTGTTGCTATATACAAATATTTGCTTGCCACACACACACACACACACACACACACACACACACACACACACACACACACACACACACACACACACACACACACACACACACACACACACACACACCGAGAGCATCAATGAAAGTCAGCGGCTCCTCGGTCAGAGTGGTGCCGGCGTGCCCGGGTTCTGCGGGCCAGCTGGTTCTCTCCGTCGCTGGCCCGACGCCAAGGCCTCTCTGGCCATATGGCCCCGGCCGACTGTGGCTCTGTCACAACTCGCACACCTCCACGGCCTCCGTTCACACCTCTCCTCAAACGTACACATGGCTCACTCGGCCTCGCTTGGCGGCAGCCCTTTCGTTCACCTTTCGCACGCACGCACGCACGCTCGCACGCACGGCCAGTATCGACCAGCCAAGCCTCCGTACCTCCGTAGATGACGGTGCCGCTGTTGTTGAAGACGATCCTGCACTGGTCCAGGGCGGGGACGGTGTGGAGGAGGTGGAAGGTCCGCAGATCCCACTGAAAACTCCAACTAAGGACCGTTTCACTCTCTCTCTCTCTCTCATTTGTATCAGCTAAATCTGCTGTGAATTTAATTACGCAGTAATTAAGACCATCCCCAGGGTAGTAAAAATCAATTTTCGGCGTAATAAATATTTAATGTTTGGCAGTGAAATAAAAACTCAATAGCCGTCCCATTAGCGGAGCGACTGCGAGCTTAAACGCTGGTGCGAGTGAGCGCCGCAGCGCTGGCCAGATTTATGAAAAGCTCTCTTACATATATCATAACTCAACCGGCCGCATTAATGAAGCACTCTGGCTGCAGCGATGCAAACACTTTTCAGCCGTGAGTGTTCTCGGCGAACGTGCCCTCGTATGACCAAATTATCTTTCCTCTTCTAATGGCTGCGAAATGCATATGTAAGTGTTTTTCTCAAGCATCAATTGTGTTGAAAAGTGCTCGTAAAGCTGCCGTGCGCAGTGAAGGTTCGGCTTAATTTAAACCGCTGGAGTCTGAGGGTTGATGAGAACGTTGGCCAAAACAGGTTGGTGCGGATTAAAGTGCAGCAACAACTGCTGGATTTTAGGTATTCATCGATCCCACTTGTGTTGTTGTTGTGTGTTCTTGCTGCTATCTTTCATAACAGACTGCACCTGCATCTATGCCCATCTGACGTGTAATAACACAAGATGGTATCGTTTCTTTTACAAATTACCAGCTTAGCTGTAAGTCTGTTGGGATCTAACTAATAAAAAAAAAAAAGGCTACATTGACACTGAAGGATACAATTTCCGTGTTTACGATGACCTCCAGGCCGTTGGGATGGAACACGCCGCTGATGTTCATGTTGAACTTGTCAAACTTGTGGATGGCCTGAGCCGTGCGCACGTCCCACAGCACGCCGTCGTTGAGCACCAGGTCGTCCGTGGGGTTGAAGGTGGCGCAGTTCCTCTTGTAGTTGTTGGCCAGGTCCGGGTTGTTCAGCGTCAGCGTCACCTGACCCGTCTGGATGTCATAGATCTGCGAGGCAGGAGGACGTCAGCGTTCAAACCGGACGTTTCTCACTTGTTCAGACCAGATTGACCCGGTGGATTAAAAAAAATAAATGATAAAACAAAAGTCCATACTCGCGCTATATGCTCTTTCGTCCCGATGACTCGGTCTTGAGAGAGCTTACTGAACTCCACGTAGTGGTCACCCAGGAAAGTATGCCTGAGACAAAAAACAGCAGCATATTTAACATTTAATCAAAAACATGGGACCCGTTTGAAGAAAGAAGGAGGAATTTAAAACTTCGAATGGCTTCAAGACGTGTAGCTGTGCGGATGAGCGAAGCTGCCGTGTACCGACTGCAACCCTCGGGCTCTTAGCGTTCATAATTAAACAGCGTGTCTCCTCCTTTCAGCCAGTTCCTCTTTTGACAGTGTAAAGTTGCTTCATCAGAGGGCAAAACAGATCACAAAACTAGAGGCAGTTGGGTCGCGCAGATGCTTAATTGAACTATTAATCGATAGTCTGCGGTGGTTCAAAACGCCGCTCGGCAATTTCTAAATTTCTCTTTTGGAATTTTCTGAAAGAAGCCTGCCTGTGAAAATACAGTCTGGTCTCCAGTGTAAACAGCCCTTACTTAGTGATGAACACTGATTCCATGCCCCACAGCGCTGACAGAGGGAAACTCCATGAGGCTGACGTAAGCAGCAGAGTACCATCCTGAAACACACGGGAAAAATGGTTGAGTTTGTCTTGCAGAAGTGTTTTGATTCTTAAGAACAACTAACCCAAGACAGGAATTCAAGGAAATTGATTTTTAAATGGACAAACTTACAATCACACATATTTTCATGGCCCAACATCTCTTCTTCCAGCTTATTACTGAGCTTATTGCTTGTTACTTGGGGATAATTGTCTTTGTGAAATGCTTGAATAATGTATGTATCATTCGTATATTCATGCATTTATGTGTGAACGTTCATATATGTTGAGATATGACAGGAAGAACAGTCGCTGCTAAGGCTCCATAATAATGGGATCCATAATAAACTATATACTATATCATCTAGTCCTGCATTTGCTGCATATGTAACATTGACAAAGGCCGATCTAGATTTGGAGAGCTGCGCGACTCCTCCCACTGACCCGTGAGGGCTCCAGGTGAGTGATGGCCGACGTGTGGCAGTTGTAGCTGGCCTCCTCCTGGCCCGTGAACACGTTGTAGAGCTTGAGCTGCCCCGTGCACGTCCCCAGCATCAGGAAGCGCTCGCGGGCGGAGAAGGCGCAGCACATGAAGCCGCTCTCATCCTCGTCCGCCTCCCGGAACACGGAGATGGGCCGGAACCTGGAGCGCGGACGGAGAGAGAAATGTGAAAGTGACTCTCGGGAGGCGGGAGCGGCGTTCGTCGCGGACCCAGACCATTCTGACAAACCTGCTGAAGATGAGATGCCTGTCGAAGCAGCCTCCGTCCACGCCGCCGTACTTGGGGTAGATGACCCTGCGAGTGTTCCGGGACGTGAAGTTGATGGGCGCCTGGCGCCTCTGCTTGGGCTCCGGGCACTGGTGGGGGGTGAAGAGGGAGAAGGGCGGGCACGTGGCCACGGGGTTCTTGCAGCGCGAGTGCTGCTCCCGCAGGTACTCGGTGATGATGCTGTCCAGCGCCGGCGGCGACGGCAGGTGCCTGTCGAACTGCTTCTTCATGGCCGGGCTCTGGCTGAAGGCGCCGTGGTCAGACTTCTGCCGCAGCACGCGGGGCTTCTTGCAGCTGGGGCCGCCGCAGCCCGCCTGCCGGTCCCGGGAGAAGACGATGCGGCCGATGTGGCCGCAGCTCGCCGCCGCCACCGCCGGCGAGGCGAACGCCGAGGAGGAGGAGGACGACGACGTGGAGGGCTGCGACGTGGAGGGCCGCGCCGGCGGGTTGCCGGAGCCCGGGGAGGAGGCGTGCGACGGGTGGCTGACCAGTCTGGAGCTCACCCCGTTGGCCAGCCGAGGGGTGCGCGGCAGGGCGGTGGAGGGCGGGGCGGGCAGGGGGGGCGCTACGGATGGGAACGTCGAGGGGGAGTGCGAGGAGTGAGACAGGCACGCCATGGGCAGCTCCGCCTCCTTGGTGAGGGCGGTGGCCGTGTCCTGGAGGCCCTTGGCCACCAGGTGGTTCCTGATGAGCAGCAGAAGCTCCTTCTCCGGGAAGGTGATCTTGGACTGGGCCACCACGCTGGCCCTCTGCAGCCACGCCAGGGACACGTCGGTGCCGATCAGCAGCGGCTTGCCGGAGATCCTCTCGATCAGCTCGGCGGCAAACTTGCAGAATTTGACGTGCTCGCTGCGCTTGTCCTGCAGCACGGGCTCCTTCATGAGCTGCTGGATGTGGCCGCTGCTGAACAGGGGCAGCTTGCTGATGATCTGGCGGACAGTGCTGGAGCGGGACAGGCCCACCAGGGCCTTGCAGGCCAGGGCTCGGATCTGGTCCGCGTCCGTGATGGGCATCTTCACCGTCAGCAGGGACAGCAGCACCTACGAGGGGGGGAAAAAGGTGCGGAACTTATAGGTTAAATGTGTAATGTTTGTAGATTTTGGAGAAGAAACAGAGACATCAAGTGGTTGCATTTTCGATTGCAGCGTCTTTCACTCTCTCTCCCCCTCCTGAGCTTGCCGGTGAGCTACGGTGGCCTGTACACCCAAACTTGGATACCTCATGCACCTTCTTCCTCGTAGATTTATTTAGGACACGAGCAGTCACGCTAATTACAAAACTCGCTGTCAAGCAGCTGGATTGTCCACACCGGGCTTCCTTAAAAATATGGTGGCGCCAGATGGCAGCTAACTGGGAGCAGGACGCTTGTTATATGTATATTCTGACATATATAAGATAACCGTTCTAAAGGTAGGAAAACCACATTACTTTTATTGTAATTCAATTACACACTTTGATTAATGTATTCCTGGGCAGTATAATAAGTTTTTATCAATATAAAAATTCAAACCAAATATTACACTCTGGACCTTTAAGAGAGAAACGCTGAGTTCTTGGAAACCAGGACGTATTTGGAATGTTTTGCCTTTGACTTGGAGACGCTGCATCTGAGTAAACTGAGCAGGCAGCAGCTTTAAGAGTGAAGTAAAGTCAAACAAAAGTCTAGATTTTTTAGAGAGGATGTGGCTGTTCCTGCCGCTCTGACAGAGAAATTAAGGACAAAGGTTAGAGTCACCCTCGGGGGAAGAACTGGAGCTCAGGCATAAATGGTCCATTAAATTTAGAAAACTAAAGCCGGACTCTAAATTTACATCTTCCACACAAGGAGTATTTTTAAATCTTACATAATTTCAGTTATGACGGACGATAATGTTTTCGGAAACCGCACTTGGTCTTACACATCGTCAGCAGTAAGATTCTGCTTGGCGTACGCAATAGGTCAGGTCAGATAAAGTAGCAGCAGTGGAAAGGAAAGTGGCGTGAGAGGCTCTGAACCACTGCAGCGTTCAGCTTAACATCCTTCCAAAATTTTAGTTTAGTTCACAGAGCGTCAACTTCCAGCCGCTGTATCCGGGCGGAAGGTTTGCTGGCCAACACAGTCAAAGCAGAAGCCTCATCACGATGCAGTTTGACCGAGAACTCTGCTGCGTTCAGAGTGAGCGAGCGTGGGATGTGGGATGTGTGTGTGTGGGTTGCGCGCGGGGGTGTTTACTGGTGGATCTTAGCTGCATTGAAAATTTCTATTATTCCTCAGTGGCTGAGTGAATTAAAAAAACAAAACAAAAAAACACTGCCTGGCTGCATAAATGCACAAGTTAATTCCTCATCACTGCAAAGATTTCTCCGCTGTCTTCTGTTAGTTTGTGTTTTTCCTTTATCTCCCCCTTTTTTGGCTACCTTTTACTCTTTATGGCTGACGGGAGTCATTTCAACTCTACCTTGATGCCGTTGTTGGACTGCACCACGTTCCACATTTTGGTGAGCACATTCTCGCTGGCTTTGGTCTGCTGAGGCAGGCGCCGGCGGGGGGTGCCGGCGATGAACTTGCCAATGCTGGATATGCGTTTGTCGGGCGCGCACACGCAGTTGATGATGACCTGCAGAGCGGACTTCTGAATCTCGGCATCGTTTACAAACACCTCTCCCTCGGCCACCGTTAGGACGATGCTCATCCCTAAGCGGAAAACAGAAAGGAAAGAAAACAAGCACAAAAAAAAAAAAAAAAAAAATATTGAATGATGAAAATCCTTGTATCTGGAATTGTGCCAGCTCTTAGCAGGAGTGGGCACAGAATGCAGAGTTGCTGAATGGGGAGTAAGTTTGATGTCTATTGTTCTACAGAACAATCTACAAAAACACTCCACAAGCAACAGATACGAGTGATTCACACAAATGGCTGTTTTTGGTCTTTTGGGCATGAAATAAACACTTTTATAGCATTTTTACATCAAATTAAATGTTTCCATTCAAACGTGTTCTTCAAATTGTAATCATGCACAATGACATCTGACTGTAACATTCGTCAGCTGCGTGTTTTCAGCGGCGATGTGACCTACCGACAGTGGAAACAGACGATCCTCCCTCATCAAACACAGCCACCGCCTCGGACAACAGCAGCTGGGTTTTGGGGACAACTGTGAGGATGCTCAGGATGTCAAGGGCATAACGCACCGTGTCACTCCTGCGGGCAGAGAGAAATAATCACATGACGAGTTGTCCGCCAACTTGGAAGGGGAGCGGAGAGGGGCGACACGGGTGTCAAAACGAGGATTAGCGTCCGGTTCCTACCTGCCGTAGTACGTCCGCCAGTCGCAGGCGATGGAAATGAGCTGCAGGAGCAGCTGCACGCAGGACAGCTTGTGAAAGACCTCCGCCGGTTCCCAGTACAGCCGAGGTGGACCGTACTCGATCAGGAACTCCATCATCTCCACCACCTGCTCGCGGCTGTAGCTGACCGCCTGGCCAAGGCGAGCGGAAGACAAAGAGTTCATGACATCACGACGGGAATGCAAACCCACTAGCACGAGGGATGTTAACAATTAATCGATTATCGATTGTCGATTAAGAATTTAATCGATTAAATTAAATTAGTCACAATTAATTGAACACTCTTTACACGGGTAGTTAATATCATTAAAACAGTGTAGTGACAGAGACCAATTCACCTGTAGATACTGTGATGGTCATAATATACCTTAAACAACTTTAAAAAGTTGAAATGTTACCCATTAGAATTCAACTTAAAGTCAGAGGATACATGTTTGGGGTGTTTTTACTGTTCTCTGATGTGAAAATAGGTCACATTGGACCCTCGACATTATTCAAGGGTTAAATAATGTTTTCCTTACACATTTTTCATTGTGAAATTTAAATTCTCAGGAAAAAACATTGCAGCTTATCAATTAATCTTTAATCGATCGATAAGGTCAATCAATGATTAATGAATTAATCGATCATTTTCATCCCTCAAACCCACTGAGCAAAATCACATGAAAAACCCCATTGAAATGTGTGAACTTCAAGAGCACGTGTCCTTTGTCCTCAGCGTACCTTGTAGTAAGGCTGGGAGTGGATTGGGGCGCCCCCCTCTGTGCGCTGCAGAGACTGCTTCACCTGCTCCACCTTGATGGCCAGATGGGCTTCAAAGTACCGGCGCAGCGCCATGCAGGTGTGCTTGGCCGTCTGCCGGCTGGAGAAAATCTCGTCATCACTCAGCAGCGCCCCCTGGTCCTCGGGGTTCAGGATTTCAAGTGTGCTGATCTAGAAGCAGTTACGGCGCAAAAAAAGGAAAGAGAATCCGTCACGCTGCTCCTGTTGGAGAGATTCCGACGTCGTTCGGCGAAGGTCTGGAGGTCGAGTGTCTTGGAGGTTTGTCCTACCAGGTTGACGAGGCGTCGCAGGCCATCCTGCTTGTCGAACAGCTCCAAGACGGCACGAAAGGAAAAGGAGATGGAGAAGAACATGGTGGCGTGGCAGCAGCCAGAGGCGTGCGAGCATTCCAGCAGCCACAGCGTGTATCCGACCACGTCTGACAGGATCGTGTGGGGCAACATGCACACCTGGAGGGGAGGACACACCGGCGGTGACCACACAAGTGTATTTCAGCTAAAGCAACAAGAATTTGTTAAAATTGTAAAATGAATAAAAAAATTTCCCCCAAACAAGAATTAAAAAAAAAACCCAACACATTCTTCAACAATGCTTAAGTCAAACTGGAATCGTTATTTTGTTGTACACAATATGTGCAAGTTGTGCCCGTTTTGTACCCTTTCCATGGCGTCCTGGTTATATGCAAGGTAGTAGAGGCACAGTGACACTCCGGTGGCAGCCATGGACGGCCTGGGGATTTCCAGCAGCTTCTGAACTCCTCCGTGAGCCACAAACTCTGCAGCAAACTTCTTATGCAGCAGCAGAGATGCCAGGTACTGATGAGAGTCGTGGGGGGGGAGATTTAAGAGCAAGGTTACGCCAAAAACCTGTGACCTTCAAGGGATTGGCGGTCAACAAGAGGAGGCATGCGGTTCACCTTGAGAGCCTCAAAGGTAAGCTGCACGTCATTGGTCTGCTTCAGATCCATATAGTGCATGAGCAGCTCACGGGCTCCCATCTGCATGAACACTGCCAGCAGCTGCAGGCGAAAAGAGGTGGAATGGGAATTGAGAGCACATCATTTTATGTAAATTCACTTTACCATGGAAACCGGGAAAGAAATAAATGCCTGTGGGTCCCTTGGAAAACCATTTTATGACGGCAATAATTTCATTAACTAAAACTAAGGAAGACTGACATCTACTGGAGACTTTAGGACAAGACAAGGGAAATGCACAAGCTGCCTAACGTTATTTTCTTTGGCAAAAGAGATCAGCAAAGAGCCGCCCCTTCTTACTTCTGATCGGCCACTACGTCTTGCCTCTGATCCTAACCTCAACCATAAGCATAACCTTAACCCGAACCTTCACCCCTCAACCAATCAGAAGCAAGCAGGTCAGGGCCTTTGCTGATCTCTGTTGAAGGAGAACAGCCGCCTCAAGTAAGTAAGACAACAGAGTGTGGACTAGTGACGAACCTCCTGATACTCTCCCAGAGGCGTGAGATACTGCAGGATGAGCCTCTGCTCAATCTCTGGGGTCAAAGGGTACAGATGGTAGTTGTTGCCAATCACCCAGGGGCTCATCTCAGACCAGCTGCTGTTGGACAACTCGCTGATGTTCCTCTCTAGCTCTGGCAGGGAGAAGTTCAGTTTGTGTTTGTAGGTCCTGCCGCCGTCTTTCTCCGCCTTCCTTCTAAGGTAGCCGCTGCTGTCCGACACACTCGGGTGCGACAGTGAACTTGGGGCAGACATTGGCTTCATCATGGTTTTCACAGCGGAGCTGGCACGACTGCTGGTCCTGTGAGGGGAGTTGAGGTGGAACGAGACCTCGTTTTCAGGCTCGATGGACGCGAGCGCCATTTCTCGGCCCTCCCCTTGTTCAGACACTTCCCTGTCCCCTCCGTTTTTGGCCGGCGTGAAGGCTCCTTCCTCAAAGTCTCCATCAACAGCTTCCTCATCCAAAGGTAGCAAAGGCTCAATCAAATTCTTCCTGGGACTGGGTCGCTTTATTTCCCTTTTGTTCTCGGCGTCCTTATCCTGAAGCTCCCGCAAACGATGTAGCATCAAAGGCACCTGTCATTGGAAAATATGAAAACATTCACAACATTGCTGAAAACTCCAGTGCTACTTTGTGTAGTAGTCTCGTAATATTTGCATGAGAGTAAAAGCCAGCACTGAGACATAGCCGATGTCCCCCACTGACCAGAACAGAGTTCTCCTCTCTGTAGTTGGCTGCAATGTCTTGGTTCTCCATAGCACCAGCCAACAAGCCAGTGGCATAAATTCGAAGAGGCTGCTCAGCCTCTTGCGCCCACTTGAAAAGCTTCTCAACAATTCCCTCCTGTGAAACACAAACACATAAACCGTGATGACTTGGGTAAAAGCAAGAATTACAATATGTTACAGCTATAAACACTAAAGTGTAAATGCATTTGTGGGCAATATGCTCCTTTTTTATTTAGAAATTAGGTCTGACAGCTTGTATTTCAAATTCCCACACACAAATCGACAGAAGTGCAACACTGCAGCGTTTTTATTTAATCAATTATTTTATTTTATTTTATTTTCTGTTGTCATTCACTGCACCTGTGTTGTAATTTTTGAAGCCCCTTTGCTTTGGGCCAAATATGGGGTTCCCAAATGCAGCTCTGAACAAACAAGTGTTAGAGTGTTGCCTTTTCATTGTGACAGTATTGCAGACTTGAGGCCAAAGTGCAAGAAACTCACAAGCTGGACTGTGACTCACCAAACACAGAATTTAAAGCCAAACACTGATGTTATCTCTTTGTGATTGATTTCTCTGGGGTTTTGCTCCAGTATTTTTTCACAGCGATGACTTAGTGTGAATTTGCCTTCTGCCAGACAGAAGGCAAATTTCTTTTTGTTGGTTTAATGTGTGACGGCTGACCTTTTCCTGGAAGACCACGGCAGTCTCTAACCCAGGCATGATGTTGTGAAGCAGGCGACATGCAGCCGCATTCAGGGAGAATTCTCTGCTGGTCATCACATAGATATTCACCAACTACAAGCAGACAGAAAAAAACAACAACATTGGATCATATTCATTTCAAAAACTGATCATCTTGAATGTCTCTGAAGTTCATTTATCCATACCGTGTTCATAAAGTCATCATTCTTGAAAAGGATCTTGAGTAGGTGGCCTAATACGCATTCTGGATCAGCTCTCCCTAGTGGCCACAAGATGCCCAATGTTACAAAAATGCAGACATCTCTATGTACCTTGTGGCCTGATTACTCATATTTATTTCCATACCAGGATGTCGATCATCAAACGGGTCTGGATCAGCTTTGTGGTACTCCTCAGTCTCCTTTTCAACAAGCTCTGAGATCCTGAGGGTGAAAGAAAACGTTTAGGTGATTCACCACAAGCATAGCTTGAGTAAGATATTCTTTTCAGTAAAATATTAGAGTGAGATTAGATGAAGAAGCAGCAGAAACACTGACTTCGTGAGGATGTTGTCCAGCTCCTGTGCGTTCCCCAGTCGCTCCCTCTCCCACTGTTCCAGAAGAGCAGTCAGCTCTGCCTTGGAGTCCACACTGGCAGATGCAGACGCCATAGCGCCTATATGGATGCCACACAATATATATATATATATATTTTTTTTTTTTTTTTTAATGCAGCCGTCATCAAATAAATTATCAAATAAATTCCCCTGATAACGTTTCAGTTTCTCTATTTATTTATTTTAAATGGCCGTAGCAGAAAACTGATGACAACTTATAGTATATATTGAATACAGACGCACGAGTGTAGTGAAATCAGAAACGGTATTCAGGTTTTGCTATGGCAGACTGCATAAATACAGTTGAAGGAGATGCGCTCTGTTACGTCACGACTGTCGGACGACGATGTGCAGGTGCAGCAGCACTACAGGGACCACAACTGTCAAACGGGCTAAGAGCTATTCCATTCCGTTCAGGACACTAGACAAAGTTATATCCCGTATCCTAGTGTTCTCAGTGCGGTCACCTAAAACCAATTCCACCAACCCAAACAGTTGGCGTGCTTTCTGTGTCCTGTCACTAAAACAAAAATACTTGTGTCAGAGCGAGAGACGGCGGAAACTTGACATGCTGCCTGTTGCGGTGTTTGGCTAACGTTAGCTCAACGTGGAGATGCTATAAAATAAAGCGCTAATTAGCTCACTGACGACACCCTTACGTTTGGTTTTAAACCCAAGTTGCCAATTCAAGACTAGGATATTGCGACACTCGTTAATCATACTGAAACAAGGAATGGCCGTCTATGCGTGTAACGCTAACCAGACCCCGCACTCGTGTTACTGGTGGTGACACCATTCCAGGCAAACCTCACTGCTTAGCAAACATGCTAACTTTACCTCGTTTCCTCGCTCACTTCTTTCCACCAAGGCTTGTACTGTGAGCACAGTCCGTCGATATCAGTAAGACCTCGATGACCTCCGTGCGGATATCCAGGCTCCGGCCACACGTCTACGCACAAAGCTTTATTTGCTTTATTGCAGCTTTGTGTTCACGGTTTATTATCATTATGGCGAACACGTTCTGTACGTCATCAATAGGCGACGGGCCACTTTTAATGACGAAGCGTTCAACAGCAAAACATTGCGAAATACAACGCTTTAATATCATTCATTTCAACTAAATCTTGCAAACATTTATTGGTGAAAATTTAATTATGCAAACATTTATGGTGGTATAAAAAAATTCAAGACAATAGTCAGGTAACAATGATTATATAAAAGCAATTATTGAAAATGGTGTCCTGTGATAATATGAATTGGATTACTTTGATCATTGATAAAAGAAAATCGATGCAATGTTTATAGCGTAAACATGGTAACTGATTATTAAATGTAGACCAGAACATAAGTTCATTCAGAGTCTTTATTGCTGAATTTTCATTTAAAAAAAAAACAATTAAAAAAATCACATATACATATATATATATATATATATATATATATATATATATATATATATATATATATATATATATATATATATATATATATATATATATATACATATATATATATATATACATATATATATATATATATATATATATATATATACATATATATATATATATATATATTTTTTTTTTTTTTATGAAAATTCAGCAACAAAGACTCTGACTCTATATATAGAGACAGATATATAAGACAAAGACTCTATATATAGAGTGTATATATATATATATATATATATATATATATGTGTATATATATATATATATATATATATACATATATATATATATATATATATATATATATATATATATATATATATATATATATATATATATATATATATCACTGGTAAACAGATTTTCTGTGTAGTCGTAAAGAGCAGTTGTATAAGAAGTGATGCCAAGCTGTTCAATTGATTTGTGGATACTTCTTCACCATGCCAAATAACTATTCAGCAAAACTGAACTGAAAGAGTGAAGTTCAGGAGGCGCACCTTAACACAATATTCCAATTACATCACAGTACAACAACATGTAGCAGGGTAATCATCTGCATTGACTTTGAATTCGTTTCCATACACAAAGTAGATGTGTGATTTTCCCTTCCATGTGTAGCACACTCTGGTGACAGGGATCAGCTCAATGGTTTGACGCTGAAAACAAAGAAACCAAATATTAGGATGTATCAAGACTACACTGAATGCAAATTTGAAATAAGATGTAGTCAATACATTTATTTTCACGGGTTACTTCCTACCATTTCACTGACTACAGGAATTGAAAAATAAACTTAACAAATTCAGCAGTCAATTATATGCAGCTATTGATAAAGAAGTGCTTGCTGTTTAAACCTAGAGCCTACAGTGCAAAGTAAATGCTTTAACTACAGGAAGGACACAAATTCATAAAATGTATCCTATTGATTATTACTATAATCAAGAAGCAAGCATGATTACTTTGTGTCAAATTATTACCTGTTGCAGAACGCGTGATGTCTGGGTGTACTTTCCCTGATGTTCACTGACGAGGCGCTGTGCAGCTTGAACCACTGCAGGGTCTGGGAAGCCCATCACTGGGTACACCTTCACATTGTAAGAGGTTAAACATTAATTATAAGCCGATGCCTGTAACTGATGTACAGGATCCTGTATTGATTGGCAGATCATGCAAGGCAACATGATTTTCTTGCAATAGGCACACATACGGTCTTCTGATTTTGACAACAAACAACACCAACAACAAAGGAGTTTCTGAAATAAATCCCAGTACGCAAGTGAAGAACATTTACCAAGTACTGAGAATCTCTGAAGAGCTCCTTGCCAGACACTTTACTGAGGTTGTCGATCTGCAATCCACTACTCTGCTCCACCACATAGTCATCAGAGTTGTTTTTCCTGGAAGCATTTTCATTCAATTAGTTCCACAACACTTTCACACATGGATCTGACTGAAGCGACAACCCATGTCTTTCTAAGGGACGACATGAAAATAAACTGTGTTTAAAAAAAAAAAAAGAAGCACCAAGTCACGGTAAGGTTGATGTAGACAAGAAGCTGTTGCTTTCCCCGACAGGTGGCGCAAACTGTTGATCCTTGTCCATGACAGTGGTTGCAACTGTAAAAAGAATGTTTATTAGCATACTCTGCTTACTATTGTGACACTTTGTTTGAGATTCCTGAACTCCAGCAGGAAAAACACCCTTACTTTTCCCTTCCTCTGCCGCTGCAGTGGTGGCAGCGATCATCTCCATGGCGGAAACCAGATCCATTGCACACCCAGCAGACTTTCTGAGAGGTTCAACGAGACCGTATGGTCAGACGATTTTGTCGGAGGTGTCAAAATCTTCACGGAAATCTCTAAAAATGACTTACATTCCCAACACCGGCGCAGTCTTTACAAGGTTTCCTCCCCATTCCAATGCATACGTGGCAGGGCTGTAAGTAATATTTTCTTTGTCAGAAAAAAATTCTAAATGAAATGTTTGTTTGCTTGTTTGTCTTCTGTCTGCACACATTATTGAATTTACCTTAACAGATGATGTGTAGGGGACCTTTATAAGCTGTTTCCCGTCTATGAAAAAGTTGGGGGATTTTGCAGGGATATCCCACGGCCCTGGAGCTGGTTGGGCAAAGGCATCCACTGGCTGTCCTTTTTCAAATAAAACAACATTTTTGATAAACCATTACATTGAGCAGTAATAAAACACAGGGAAAGCTCATTTAAATATATAGTGCACGAGTATTTAACCATTGTAAGGCTCATGACTCCATGCTGTACATCTTGTTTCGGTGAAGGTTTCCAGGCGGTACTGAACAAAAAAGGTTGGACAAAAGAAAAATAAGAGAAAAACTTGCCATTTCTGGTAAAATCAAGAAATTTATGTGCATGAACTTTCATTTGTAACTGGCATCCTCTTACTCTATAGGTATTGAACGCATCCATGTTGGTGATCACCCCATCCTTTGCTGGCCCCGAACTGTAGCAACACTTACTGGAGGCATATAGCAAAAGTGCTTCTCGGGCAGTATCTTCAGTTATAGATGGTATACTATTAGGAATAAAGGAAATATGATTATCGATCAATCAAACAATTAGCCTCAGAGGGCTTTACAGATTATAATTCCCTTGTCAAAGGAGGAAGAACTGCCACATTTTCTGCTGCTGGGATTGCAAGAAAGGATATTGTGCAATAACTAGGAGTTACTGGAGGTCAACTACAATAATAAAAAAAAAAAATAAAAAAAATTGAACCTTACTTCCAGTGAGGTTGTTCGGCTGTGGGTTCAGGCTGAGGGACCGGGTATGCAGGCATGGGAGGTGGGAGAAATCCACCTATAAAAGATATTGTTGGGTTTTTTTTTTAATTTAAACGTTTTATTACCTTTATTCGGGTAAATCATTTCCTCAGTAGAGACCAGGAGGTTCATCAATAAATGGATACAGGAGCTCTGCGTCAATATTTACATAACCCCATCAGATCAGCTATCAAGTTCTCAACAGTGTTAATTAAGTGGTTGGGGTTTATTGGACGATAAAAATTAAAAAAAAATAAATAAAAAAAAAAAAAAGTAGCAGTCTTATAAACGGAAATATGTTAATATGTATTTATTATCAGAACTGTCTAACATCCATGCAGTTTTGAATAGTACCGAAACACACCAACACTATTGTGGTACTTAAATGGCACCGCTGTCAAATGGGAAGAGCGCAACCATAAATGCCACACTAGGGGTTGTGACAGTTTTGTGATCAGTGTACCTCCGCCTGCCAAGGTTCCCTCGTAGCCAGGCACGCTGTCAAACATCGAGGCCGGAGGAGCGCTGGGGCCCGCCACAGAAGACGCGGGTGGGGCGAACATAGCTGGCACAAACAAGAAGAACCAGTTTTAGGCTTTTTTAAAATGAAGGCGAACGTTCGAATGATAAAAACACGGTCAAGTTAAGGTGCAACACACACACACACACACACACACACACACACACACACACACACACACACACACACACACACACACACACACAAACGTTTCATGTTCCGTGATGAGTATCGATTTAGAAGAATCAAGGTGAGCCTTAGTGTCTTGAGGATGTAAACGTTAATCGCGACAGTGCATTCCGCGGTGAAACACCGGTGAATAGGTGAGCGACTTACGTTGTCCTTCTGCGTTATCAGCCATCCTGAGATTGTTTTCGGGCTATGCCACCCCCCCCGTACCCCCAAAAATTAAACCGGGTGCGCGGCCACCGCAATAACCTCAACGCAGGTTCAGGTAGGAGCGCACGCAGCGTATCCGGTCACGTAGGGAGTCTCAAAACTTGAGACAACTCGTGGAACGTCTTTGATGACGTCACTAATGTATTCGCATGCTGCTGCTGGGCCGTACAACGGAAATCAACCGTATTCGATCCGTTAAACGTCGACGACGGACAGTTGTGTTGAATTATTAGATACGCAATGAGGATGTTTAGTAAAAAAAAAAATATATATATATATATATTCGGGATCTTACCAGGGGCCGCCTCCGCCGCTGGCATGTACCCGGGGTTGGCCACTCCATAGGTGCGATACTGGTCGCTGTTAAGAAAAATAGTTAAAAGTTGGTTCAAAAAGAAAACGGCTGGCGCTTCACTGTTGTCAATGAGCCTTAAACAAACACGGTCACCTGGACAAACGCCGAGTTTCCATTTTCGCATGCAAGAGTCCCTCTAAGTAAAGAACATGCAACACCCGTCCGAGTCTTCAAACGCGCTGTAATCACAGATATCTCTAATCACCAATCATCATGTGACAGAAAGCTGATGATTTACCCAGTATTAGTATTACTCCACACCCCCGTGTGCAGCATTTCCGCAAAGTGTCGCCTTTCTCTCTCTCTCTTTTAAAACGAGAACTAAATTTTAACTGTGGACTGTGCTGTGATACTACCCAGGTACGGTCACTGCAGAAAATAAGCGGAGTCTTAAACTGTAGAAAGTCCCCCCTTGAATCCTCCCTACCCCCTAAAAACCCATCCTTTCAGGAAGTGCGCATGTAAAATTCAAGAGACAGTAAACACATTAAACGGGAGACTAAAGATGTGCTTTCCACTCCACTGCATTATTAAAGCTTCGCCAAAACAGCAAACAACAAAGACTTTTTCGATCTTTCAGGCAATAATCACACGCAACTAATATAAATTCTACTTTACGTTCGCTGTGAAGGCATGACAGGCGAATAAAATACAATACCCATAAGCCTTTGCAGCACCCACGGAAGTCCTTTTCTTTCCTTCCGCCGTAACCGAAGTCCCTTTTGGATTTACGTCGGCGGGTGAGTCGGCACAATCTCAATGAATCCGTGCAAAATATGCTGCAGTTAAGCAGTCATGACACAATTTGTGTATCGCAGACGTTGTACCTATGTGTTTTGGTGAAAATGGGTCAATTTAGCAGTATGGTATCTGATTAGTGCTAACCTAAAGTCAGTCGAGTGCATGCTAGCACTTTCCCAGTAAAATGGAGTCATAGCATTTAGCACAGGCCCAGTTTTCGATATATTTTGTATAAATTATAAAATGGACAAGAACGTAGTCGGGGAAATATTGTTGTGCGGTTGGTTCGTCACCTTCGTGCTGGCGGTAGTTTTCACCACACTCCGTAGCGGTTGTCTGAATTCGATTAGCATGACTTCAGCTTGCTAAACATTGGCTACATGCCTGTGCTAGTGTAGTGGACGTTCTACACGTTGAGTGAAGTTATAGGCTAATATATATAATCGATACTGTCAGGCATGGTAACATTTAATGTGTACAGGAATGTTAATTACAGGTGGTCCCAACATTTTTGTATTTTCTATTAGTTTGTCATTCATAGTCTTGCATAGACGTAGCCCGCTCTGTTGTAATGTTGCTATACTCTGAACATGTGCTTTCCCTGCAATTGCATTGTATGGTTTATAACCCCCGTTTTATTTTTGCTGCTCACAGTCACCATGGCAGCCCTCAGGCCCCTCACGAAGCCCAAGATTGTCAAAAAGAGAACCAAGAAGTTCATTCGCCACCAATCTGACAGATATGTGAAGATTGCGGTAAGCTTCATGACAACACGACACTGTCTGCACTTGGCTGGTCAAAAGCCTGCTGCTTGTTTCAGTGTTGGATTTGTGATTAATACTTGTACGTTTTTCTTTAATTGCTGTAGAAAAACTGGCGTAAGCCCAGAGGTATTGACAACAGGGTCCGCAGGCGGTTCAAGGGTCAGATGCTGATGCCCAACATTGGTTATGGTAGCAACAAGAAGACCAAGTACATGCTGCCCACTGGCTTCAAGAAGTTCCTGGTCCACAATGTCAAGGAGCTCGAGGTCCTGATGATGAGCAACAAGTAAGCTTCCTGTCCCGTCAGTGTTTCAAGTTATGAAGACTTTTTTTTTGTTCTTTTGGTGGCTGCTTGGCGTTGTTTGGAAACTCGGAAGAAATTTCTTAGTTTACATCAAAGTTTACATCAAAGTAAACCAAGTGACCATAGTTTTTGTTTTTTATTTTAAAGAATTCGTCAATCAGTTTTCGTAAATAGTTTGGTTCAGCCTTTTTAAATCGACCTACTTGTAGTGGGATACTACTAACAGCGAAAAAGATCAGTAGCCTTTGCTGGTGTTGAGTTTATTTCTTATCAAATTGATGTAATTGATATCTTGTGAGACTAAGAACATTTGGTTGTACTAAGATCAGCTCTTTGGTAAATGTTCAGTAACTTAAGCATAACAATACAGTGACAGGCTTTTGGATGCCCTTGTATTTTTTGGAGAAAGTAACTTTTCCAATTATAATATTATTTTATCTATATCCCAGGGAAAGCTTTGCTAGCAAGTACCTTAGTGTTATGCCAACATTGTAGTTCAACAATTTAATATTTCAAGCAAAATGAGTTTAGATTAAATTGGTCCCCTTCACTTACAGGCTGATTACATGAAATGTATTCCTGTTTAAAGGCATCATAGCTGCCATTAAACAGCTAATGCCTTTGAAATATTGGCTCTATGAGTAGAGCCAATATTAAGACTAATGTTTCATTTGTAGATGTTTCAGTAATTATGGAGAGAAACAATTGGTGTGCGTCATTATCCCGCTTCAGGTTCTCAATTTAGTGAATTTGTTTTGTTTAGATCAGTGGGATCTTTGAGCAAAGCATTTTGTTTTTCTTTTAGACAGAAAGCAAAGTCTAGTTCACAAATAATCTGCAGTAATTGTGACAATGCGCAGCCTTTCTACAGAAAGCAATTCTGTTCTCCACATCAGTGATGCAACATTTTGAAAGAGCAGTTGGTGTGTGCTTTGTTAGTGTGATCCAAATAGATTTGAACTCCCACAGGTAAAGAATGGGAAGTTGACAGAAAATATCTGACCTAATAACTTTTATTTTTTTTTAGGACTCACTGTGCTGAGATCGCCCACAATGTCTCTTCCAAGAACAGGAAGGTCATCGTGGAGAGGGCAGCTCAGTTAGCCATCAAGATCACCAACCCCAACGCCAGGCTCAGGAGTGAGGAGAACGAATAAACTGGTTATTCTGAATAAATGTTTAAAAATAGAATCCTGCTTGTGGTGTCCTTTTTTTGATTCCTGCGGCCCACTTTTGTTTTACTTTTTGCTACATCACTTGTGCTGAAAGATCATAACTATTTTTAAACAGTGTCGGCTCTTAGCAAGCAAGCGAAACCTGTCAACTGCTGAGTGACCAAGGTGGTATTAAAGGCCAGTTCACATGGTTCGTCGTACTGAAGAGACTTGAGCTATTTTTTTCCCCCCCTGTTCTGAGGCGTCAAAATCGTAAAGATGAGCTTTCATGCAGAGGCTTCTCACACTGAAGGCTACAGAGCCTGTTTCAGTCACCCGTGGATAAACGGGGGTTATTCCTTGCCTCCTTCCAGATGAATGGATACTGGAACAGAACAAAAGGGGCAAGATGCCTGAAGAAGAGTGTCGACCCATATTATTACAAATGGAGGAAGATGCTAAACTCGGTGCAGGCGTTTCTTTCCAAGATGTGATGTGGTATACTGTACTTTGGAAGAATGAATGCCCATTTATAATGTTTCTTGGTGTCGGAAGACAAGGTGGCCTACATGGTTTGTTGCAGTTTTTTAGACTATTCTTGGTTGGCAGAGTACTGGTAGTTTTTGTGCATTAAAGTTCTCATTGGATACTGACAATGCAAAGATCAGAGTTGAAAAATAGCTAACTAGATCTAACTAAAATGGCCCCCAATTATCACAATGCAGCATTTTGAGATGTGCAGCCTTTACAATTATGTGAAATGTCCTTCAGCCCTGACAAAACAGTCAAAAGAAATATCAGTTTGATCATAACCTTAATGAAACAATTTTGGGGTTCACAACTTCAACAATGAGTCACCTGACCCAGTTTACAAAATTCAATGTATGTGTATTCTCTCCAACTCATCACTGCTGGGTTGTCAATTTAGATGACATTTCATTTTAATTTGTCATATTTGGCTTAATTTAACGTCTCCCCAAAAAAAAGAGTCAATTTAACCCTCTGTTTATAACCTTATTTTGTACCTTCGACATGTTCGGAAGGGGACAGAAGCGAATCGGCTGTCTGGCAGTCATTGTGGGTGAACACTTGGCTTTGAATTCGGCCACCTTAAATATTTTCCTGAGCCACAGAATCATTATTAGCATGAAGGAGTCGGCTTATCGTAAGTCCGAATGGTATTTATCTTCAAGTGATGTGAATCCAACAATCATCCCGTAACATCAACAGCAGCCTTTTTTTTTTTTTTTTGCGATGTGTAGAGACGGCTCCCTGTGGAGAATGTTTCCATTGCATTCTGGCACTCAAGCTGTGTCCCGCAGCCCTGAGCCTGCCGCCATCTGCTCTGGTAAAACTGACTATGCCAGAGATGCAAAAACACATTTTCTTCCGGTCAGCTTTTAGCTCATCAGTCCTCAAGGAATTGAGTTTGAATTTATTATCTTTTTTCTACTTTTTTTTTCTCTGAAGGCCTCCTTAAAAAAAACAACAATAACAACAACAACCTGCACCTGTTTCCTGTGTATCTTGGAAAGACACACCTGAGAGGACTGGATGTTCTCCAGAGTGGGAGGAGGAGAACATGTAAACACCGGGGCAAGGGAGAGGCGACGAGGACAGCTAGAGTGGCGGGGGTGTCGGGGAGGAAAAGGACGGACTCGGTTGTTTTCTCATCGCGGCTCAGAAAATGAACATGTCAGCGAGGGTGGTGTTTGGGAAGGCGCGCCTGCCTCCCAAGCATCTCTCTGTCATCCTCCCCCAGACGGATCCGTTGAGGAAAGGCGGCCGACCTGCAGGTGGAAAGAAGAGGATGTTTTCTTTTTCCATCAGATGTCGGATGGGCATCATCAGGGGGAGAACCAAAGGTAAACCTCTGGAAGCTACTCGTCAATTTTTGCAGTTTTTTTTTTTTTATTATTGTTTAATATTCCAAAAAGTTGCTAAATAATAACCAAATAACTGTTTGATTACTCTTACTAAGAGTCTAAAAGGAAAACAAAACGAAAAAAGGTCTTTGAGTGTGAGAAATAAAGTGAGCATTCGGGGCTTTTGACAACAACAACTGACGCAGAGTGAGAGTGACACAACCTCGCTCTCCAGCTGTCTTCCTTCAGCTCTTTGTTGGCTGCTGAGTGCATTTGTCATCCTGCGCGCGAGGCTCTCACTTGCTGCTGATCGCCAAGAGATGGCAGTGCAGTTTGTTTAAGGAGCAGGTAAACGTTAAAGCCCACTTCAGCGTGGACAAAACATATGAAGCCGCAGTTTGACGCTTTCTGTCATTTGCCCTTTCTTTGCGGTTTCGCCGATGCATCTGAACAGAATCGTTTAAGAGAGACGTTGATCAAACGTTGTGGGTCGGAAACAACGCTGAAACAGAACGCACGTGTCAAGTGCCAACCTTGACACTTGCACAGTGCTGGCTCCTGTGTCGGCGCCAAGGCAGCTGTAAAACACTGTGCATTTCTGCATGCAGGGGTTACATAATCATCCGCTCTACCTAAAAAAAAAAAGAAGAAAAAAAAGAAAAAAAATTAAATCATTTTCCACCCACAAGCTGTTTGTCTCCCAGAGGTTTTTTTTATCAGTCCAGGACACCGCTCCATCTTTTCGCTGTACTCTGTCAGAAATTAATTAGTCTCGCTCTGAAAGACTACACCCGCTCACAATGTAAATGGGGTATTAAGGACGAACGTCTCGCAGGAAATTATCTGCACTGAGGAGTGTCGTGTCCACCTGAACAGCTGACTCCACAGCTGCACGTACAGCGGGGGCGTTTATCAACTCTATCAATTGTAAAACGTGCATTCATTTCATTTAACAATTTGACTGAGTTCTTATGCATCCTCCTCCGCTTTATTTTTTCTTTTCTTCCTCTGGCACCAAAGTCTCAGTTATGAAAACAATTTGTCTGCAGTGACCAAAACCAATGAGGTGGAAGAAGCAGAGGGGGGGTGGGGGGGGGCAGCTGCCAGTGAGGCTGCGGGAGGGTGTTTGTCGTCGCTGGAGTCGAGGGGCAGGAAGTGGAGGGCAATAAGGCTTGTGCACGCGACAAATGGACAGACAGGTGTGGGCGACGGGTCAGACAGCAGGTCGGCCAGTCCCCCCGGTGTTTGGCTGGAAGGCCGTAACGGTTCTGTGCATTCGCTGGGGGAAAAAAGAAAGAAAAAAAAAGTGGGGAGGTTTTTAAGCCTTCTAAACGAGGGGAAACGTGAGACGCTTTTCTGCTTGTATCTGCACAACCACCGCTCGAGCGTCATTCACAACAACAAAAGCACTTTTTTTTTATTTTTTATGAATTACTATGCGACGTGCTGAGAAGTGACATTTTATTTATCTATTTATTTTTTGCACAAACATCGGTGGTGGGGGGGAAGAGGGGGCATTTTTAGCCGACGCACACACTTGAAGAGTGAAGAGTGCGCGGGGAAAAAACAACAACGTGACGACGCGCACGGCTCGACCTGACAACGAATGTGCAGGTGGCGCTAATTGTGGGAAGAGTTGACAGTGAGTGTGTGTGTGTGTGTGTGTGTGTGTGTGTGTGTGTGTGTGTGTGTGTGTGTGTGCGAGCGTGTGCGTGCGCACGTGCACTTTTGTCGTGCCTAACCTCTGCACGCTCATTTGTGTGGGTGGGTTTGAGGATATGCTTAAGAAGGGGTGTTTGACATGGTGGGAAATGGGCTGTGTGTGTGTGTGTGTGTGTGTGTGTGTGTGTGTGTGTGTGTGTGTGTGTGTGTGCGTGTGCATGTATGTGTGCACGTGTAAGTGTGTGTGTGTTTGTGTGAGAGTGCACGCGCGCTGGGGGAGGGAGTGACTATTGTGTGCGCCTGCCTCACTGAACCCCTCTGGCAGGGGGAGAGAGAGAGGGAGAGCCAGCACACTCACTCCGGCTCTGCGCCGATGCAGAGGGGTTGTGCGGGTGTGTGTGTGTGTCTGTGTGTCTGTGTGTGTGTGTGTGCATGAGTGAGTGAGCGCACGAACGGGGGATGATAAACCCTCTGGAGAAAGGACGCATGATTAGTAAGAATAGCTCAAAAAATGGAACCACGGCGAGATGGGAGGAAGAGGACGTGAACCGCTGCTCCTGCTCTGCTCCTGCTCTGCTCCTGCCGTGCTGTGGATTTCACGCAGACATGCAGCCCGCTGGAGAGACACGTCAGGGGATTTAGGAGGGGAAAACAGAGCCTTTTTTATTCTGGTCAACAAGTTTGAATAGGGAACTGATCTAGGGAGCGTCGCGGGATCGGGATTTTCTCTCCGAAAGGGTCGAAGGCACCACGGCCGAGTGGTCGGCGGGGGGTGGGGGGGGCGACGATCTGATCTGATCTGATCTGATCTGATCGGCCGAGACTGGATGAGCGCCGTCGCCTCCGTCTGCCTCCGTTGCCATTTGAACCTCGGCCCCTTTTGGCGCGCCACCACAGAGCAGCAAGGTGACTTCCCGAGGGCGGCGGATCTGACTGAGCTTACAGCCATGCTGTGCGGTCTGAGGAGAGACTCCAAGAACAGCATTGGTAAGAGCGCCACACTCGGGTCACCGCGCAGATCTCGGCCATGCAGGGGCTTCAGGGGTCACCTGGGTCACCGCCGACTCTCAGACACGGCTGCTTTGCTGCTCGTTTCCCCCTTTACAGTCCTCTTAACCCTCAAATGCTAGAAAATGTAACAGATGTACCCGACGCAGGAGAGTTCTGTGGCGGTATTGCGGCTGCGGCAGGGTCTCAGTGGGATTTAAATGTGAGGTGGGGGCTCGGCCAGCAGCTCCACATACCACCCTGACATGTGCAGCGAGGACAGATTTAGCAGCGTTTAAAACTAGCGGCCGTTTATTAATAAAGTTTTACCTCTGGAAATAACACGGGGATTTCAGCAAGACTGTTGCTGCCGCCCCCCTCCCCGCCCCCCTGGCTCCCAAAACCAATCCCACACACACACATTCAACCTACATTCTGATTGGGCACAGATAGCGGCCTGAATTATAAAGAGTCCAATGACGTCACGTGCCACAAACTTTGACGCTCGGTGAATTTTCAGCAAGAGCCGAACCTCGGACGTCAAAGACGCGAGATTATCTTTGTCTCTCGGAAAAGTTACGGTTCTGTCCGTTAGTGTGAAACGAAGGCGCTTCCAAGGCTCCAGAGAAAAAGGCGTTTTGGCCTCATGGTCCAGTAAAGCTCTGTCACGTGCGCGGCGATGGCCGTGCATCACCCACAGCTAATGTTGCCTTTTGACTGCAATGACAGCTGCCGGACTGTCAGGAGCCCCCGGGAGGCTGTGTTGTTACAGGGCTTCAGCCCAGCCTAATGTGTTTGTGATGTGTCACTCACTTTGTGTATGTGTGTATCTGTGCCTCACAGCTACTGTACGTGTGTGTGTGTGTGTGTGTGTGTGTGTGTGTGTGTGCTGGGTGGGGGCGGGGGGGGGGGTGTATTTGTGCAAGGATGTGTGCAAATTAGTGTAAAAATACCACCGTTATGCATATTTTCCGGGTGTCCTTTAACGTCGCCTCGATTGTGCAGAGCTTAATCCTCGTCGTGGATTCACGTCCTCGTCGTGCAACCGTGCGCATAGGGTGGTGGTGGTGGGGGGGGGGGGGACGCACGCTCGCTCGGCTACGGGACCTGCCCAAAGGTTTTAGGTCAGGAGAGGGTTTGACGGAAGGATCCATGCCCCGCAGCTGTCTGAAGGACTCATCCTCAGCTGGACACATGTGGGAAGTTGATGCGGACAGAGAGGAGGCTGTGGGTTTGATGCCCTCCAAACACATTTTTCCTCCGGTTCAGTCTTTGCGAATCAACGCAGCGAAAAACTGATCCGCTGTCACGCCGGAAGGGGGTGACGGAAAAAAAAAAAAAAAAAAAAAAACTGTCAAGGGGGATCGGAATTTACAGATACTACGCAGTGCGAGAGCCACGTCACAAGGCAGGAAGGAATCATTCTGCTTTTCGCGACAGGATGAAGGTAAAAGTTCGGTGGGATGCAAACGCAGAGTCGGAATGCTGCCGAGGATTCTGTGAGCTACGCTCCAGGATACGAGGGTCTTGATTTAAAGTCATCAGTGGGTTCAAAATTCATATCATCAATGGCGTCAATCAACAATATGTCCTCTGACTCAGAGCTGCCCAGAAACGAGTCAAAGATTCCACCCTTTGGCTGCGCTTTCAGAAAACGTGTGCTAAAATACAGCTCAGTTCTGGAAAACCAACCCTTTGTGATGTCACAAAGGCCACTCCAGATGGTTGGCGATGACAAACCAATTGGATTCCGGTTCCTCGTTAGATTTCCCTCGTCAATGCAGCTCCATCAAAAGCAACCTGTTAAAGGTGCAACGAAGCTGCTGCGTGGGAGGCTGTGAACACAGGGCTAAATGCAGTGTTTTCTGGAGAGCAGGACAGGTTTGGCGTTCTTGGCACCGTGGAAGAAAAATGACGTTTATAAAATCTTGACAACTGCCTGCTGACATCAAGCGAGATTGTTTTTCCCATTTCCTCTTTTCTTTAATCGAACTGAGGTGATATAATGAGGAACTCCCAGTCACGCTGGATTTAATAAAAAAAAAAAAAAAAAACTGGGTGCACCATGTCAGCGTTTTCGTATCGCAACAAGCGAATGAAACCACTGTGACTCTGTGCGAGTTTGCCTTGTGTTAGTGTCGGGAAAGTGGCCAACACTCACTGCAGGCTCATTTTATTGCTTGGTCAGACAGGAAAATCGATTGGTCCACCACGGGGGTCTTTTCCAGGCACAGCTCGGGGGCAAAATCGTCTTGTACTGACTGAACACATTCATTAACAAAATAAAAAACGTGTTCGTGAAGAAAAACATGTACCCGGTCAGACATGGCAACCAAACTGGTCAGACATGGCAACCAAACTGGTCAGACACGTAGGTCTCTTGGGGGCGGCTCACGCGCACAGCCACAAGGAGGAGATTAGCAAGTGTTAGCTTAGCCTCCGAACTTTAAACATCTTGGCAAAATATATCTAATTTAGCACATTTGCATAACTGCATCGAGGCAAACGCAATGCCACAGCAGCTGCGTGGTTATGTTACACTTTCACCCGATTGGGTGTATCACTGAACACTGTGCAACCTACCGTGGGCACAAGCCTGTGCACTGGCACCGGATTTTTAGATGCGAGAGAGATGCCCGCTGACCAATAAAAATCCATGATCCATGATAAATTCAAATACGACTGGTTGCAGCCCAGCAAGTGGCATTAAAACTAAACCTCTGCTATAAATGGAGAATGTGTTTTATGCAAATCTGGTAAATCTGCTTCAAAACACCAGTGTCTCAAATCTTAAAATCTAAATTTTATTATCATTATTATTATTATGATTATTATTATTGTTAGAAGAAGAAGAAGAAGAAGAAGAAGAAGAAGAAGAAGAAGAAGAAGAAGAAGAAGAAGAAGTCTTGTTGCCATATGCAAATATTCCCTTGAGCCTTTATTTAGCTCATGAGTTGAGTTTATAAGACATGCAGTGTAGAAAAAAAAAAAAAAAAAAAAAAAAAACCACACACACACACACACACACAGACAAAACACATGGTGCATCTTGAGGTTTATAATGTGATGTTCAGTCAGTGTGCAGGGCGGCTGGAGAGGTAATCCGCAGTGGACAGGATTAGAGAAATGCCAAGTCAAGTTTCCTCACCACCGTGGCTGCTGACATGTCTTTATGGCCGCATTCATGTTCAAAAGGCCGAGCGGCGGTTGTGCTAATCTGAGGCCAGCCCTTAACTGTGGCAGAACGTGTTCCGCGGCACGGGAAAAAAAGAAGGAATAATAACAACGATAATCATAAACCCATTTCACCGCAGCGCAGACCGAGAATTTCCGCGCTTTCTGCCGCGGATGCTGCGGAAGACGTGAAAACGATGATTGTCTTGCCCTGCCCGAGCACTCCATTAACCTCATGCTGTTGTTTCAGAAGCGCCTTCCAAGCTTTAGTGGGTGTCTGCTGCAAATGTATGCCCGTGCTAAATTAATGGTTCTCAAGAGTCTCTGCTGCAGACAGAGGAACGCTTTTAGAAGCGTTTCTAGGACTAGGTCTTGGAAAAACAAAGTGCTGAGATTTTCCTGAGTGCCTCATCACTTGTTTCTCATGTTCTGAACGAGATGTGTGCTTGCGTGTGTGTGTGTGTGTGTGTGTGTGTGTCTCTCGGCCCCCAACCTCCCCAACCCTACGTTTTACACCATGCACTTTGAAGTATGTGCAGCTGTCACGAAGCGCAATCCGGGGGTCAAGTTTATTTAGCCGGCTGCTGCTGTGTTTCCCTACACATCACCGCCACGGTGCCTCACAGGAGCGCCTCGGCAACCTTCTGCTTCTGCTGTCTCCTCAGATGAAGGACCGTACTCCAAGGGCAGCAAGGAGACCGGGACGTCTGACCAATCACATCTGTCCCACAGGCGCAGCTTCTCAGGTACGAATCATGCGGCGCTGACTCTTTGCAAATCTGCCTTCTCTCTCTTGTCCGATTCTATTTCTACTCTACCGACGCTGCTCTGCCCAACGTCCTCAAAGAGGCGTCCAACTGTTTGAAGGAAGTGTTCTATTTTTCTTCCCCACTGCATGCATTGCATGCGTGGACATTTTTTTTTTGTCCCGCTGTGTTTTGTTTAATGTTCGGATAAGAGGGCGAAAAACGCTTGTGCGGCACACCTGTCATTTGCACTAAAGCACTGTGCGAAGACTCCCTGATTTAACAGTGCAGCACAATGCGACAGACCACAAGACAGAATGAGTCCTCTGATGACAATGTGGAGCCACACGTCCATCACAGCTGAGGTCAAACTCGGTTTTCATCCGCTTGAGAAAACAATTTGATTTCAATTTACCCGACCCACCGTCTCTTTTATTTATAATAATGCCCGTCGGCCTTTATTTAGCGTGGGATGAATGAAACAGACTTCATCATCCTCCTTTCTGAACCTGTCACAAAGATTCACTCGGGCTGAAAGATTTGAAGGAGCAAGTGTCAGGGAACATTTTTGTGAGAGATTCGGGGCAGGAAAACAGAAAAGTGAGTCTCTTATTGGCTCTTCGAGAAGCTGAATCTGCCAAGCAGAGGCAAGCGCTGACCGTGGATCCGTGCCTGTGTCCCCATCTGTCAGCAGAGGAGCATCGTGGGGTGACCACGGTAGACCTGATGAAACGGGAAGGCAGCAGCCTCGGCCTCACCATCTCCGGAGGGTCCGATAAGGACGGCAAGCCCAGAGTGTCAAACCTACGGCCAGGTGGGCTCGCCGCCAGGTGAGTTTCTGTGCTCTGCGATGCGGTTAAGCGGTCTGGACATGTTTTCCTGCACCACCACATGCACACTTTGCGAAGCAGCAGCCAAACTGCCCCATTTCTTCCAACGCAAGTAAATTCTCTTCAACTTAAGATGACGTTTTTAGAACAAACTGCAGAAGCTCCATTTTTAATTTCAGTTCGGTTAAGACTCGATTGCACTGACCTTGCACAGCACAATCCCTCGGATTTTAACTTGAAAATCCCCCTCATCCATCTTGCCAACCTCCAAAAGAAAGTACTTTCTGTGGTTCCAAGAACCTCATTAAACTTCGGAATTATTCAGGAAGCAACAATGCTATCTGATTTCAAAAGCCCCGACGGAAGGCGGAAGAAGAAACGCAGGAAGCGAGTGTGAGCCAAGTTGCTGCTGAACAGATTCGCAATGTTGCAGCAATAGCGGCAATTTTATGAAAGCGTGATGGATTTTTTTTAATTTTTTTATAACAATGCATTGCATCTTGCCTTTCCTGCTGCAATGCACTGGAAAAGCTCTGCGTTGTCATTCCTTGGAGAAGCAAATTTGAATGGTCAGCATTCGTGTTGCAGACGATTCATCCAATCACCCGGATTTTGCATTTAAAAAAATAAGAAAAAAAAAGAAAAAAAGGCTCCCAGTGGGCTTTTCAGTCGACGGACGTGTGAGTTAAATCCAAATGTTTGCACTGTGTTACGATTTCACTGTCTGGTGGTTAGTGTTCGTAGAGATCTTTGCCGTGTTGGTCAAGTGCGCTTGATTAAGATCTGATTAAGCTAATGTCGCCTGACATCAAACACATGACGGAAATATATAATTTAGGACGTCACGATGACTAAGCAGCGTGTGACTAAAGTGACACACACACACACACACACACACACAGACACACACACACACACACACACACACACACACACACACACAGACACACACACGATTTTGTGAGAATGACACTGCTCCTTGAAAATGTCTTGGCCAAATATGTCATCGCTTGTCAACTCCTTGGAGGTTTAAAGACAGACACTGTGCTAATTCTTCCAAGCAGCTTGTCTTCCCACAGCTGACTTCATGCTCGTGTGGAAGTGCTGGTTAATTCACTGAGCGTGGAGACACTCAGGCAGACAAGGATAGAGACCAGCAGTGACATTTTTTTGTGTGTGTGATAAGACCTGAGCGCATGACAGGCTGTCTGGCTCTGCTGGTTAAGACGTTCCTCCCTGTCTGCTCGGCACTTGCCCCAAAGGTGGGACAGGAAGCAAAGGCCGGAGAGCTCTTTTTTTAAAAATAAATAAATAAATAATAATAATTAAATTGCACTTCAATGCACAGTGAGATGACTCAGAATGTTGTATGTGAGGCGGTATATACAGACATCTGCGTCAGGCTCAGTCTCCTGCAGCTGGCTTCAGCTACTTTCTGTGGAGAGGTACATAATCAAATCATCATTACCGTCTGGAGACGAATTCAGTCAACCAACCATGACTAGTCGCGGGGATATTTGCGTCTCGCAGCCCGTCTCCTGCCACTTTCACACGTCGCCAAGCGGAAAACTACCAGTTAAAACTGACTGGAACAAGATTAACTCGTTAAGAGCCAATTATGCAAATCTGGGACACACTCGTGGGTGAAAATCACTGGCAACCAGGCTTCTCCCAAGAGGCCCGAGATGACTGAGATGTTCAACCCAGAACAGAGGCACACAAAGTGGACAAAAAAAGACCAGAAATATTCTTGTGATGTTGATGGTTCCTCGCCGGTCTACCACAATACACCACATCGCTCACAACATTTGATGCGAACTGGTTTCATTCGAATCATAATAATATATATTTTTTTTTAAATATATCGAGACACAGGAAAAGATCCTGTTCTATTGGGAGCAGTTTGCTCCGAATCCTGTGTGACTACGTGTGACTCGCCGCAGGAGCGACCAGCTGAACGTGGGAGATTACATCAAGTCTGTGAACGGCATCAACCTGTCGAAGCTTCGCCATGATGAGATTATCAGCCTGCTGAAGAACATCGGGGAGCGAGTGATGCTGGAGGTGGAGTACGAACTGCCTCCTTTTGGTGAGCCTGCGCAATTGACTCATCTGCCAAAAAAAAAAAAAAAAAAAGAAAACATCTGGAGAAGAAAAAGAGACCTGCTTTCGCACTGCACATCATACAAAACCGCCTCAGGAAAAATTCAACGGTGATTTGAAAATAAATCATATGTAAGTTTTCTGTAGGAGGAAAAAAGGAAATAAATATGTGTGTTTTTGAACTCCTTATGAATATTTCTTTATTCATAAAGAGCAAGTTTACTTAATATGAAGCTATTTTGCTTCTGCGTGCGTACAATAAAGCCTTTTAAATTTTAAAAGAGGCTGGTCACAAATTTTATTTTGCTTAAATGAAATACTGTCCCCCAGAAGAACTGACTGTGATTGGCAGGTAAGATAATACTTTTCGTCAGCGTAATCACAAAGTTTATGTCACATTTCTACATTTGCGAAGGCCAACTGCCTTTTTCATGGAAATCTTCAATCAGTACTTATTGGGTCTCACCGATCAAAAACCTTCTACATTTTCCTTTAAATCTAACTAGGACTGAGGGAACATGACAGAAGAAACTGCCTTTTATCTGCCTTTGTCTTCTTGATTCTCAGTCCAGAACTCGTCGGGTGTCATGACCAAAACTATCGAGGTGTGCATTCACAAGGAGGGAAACAGCTTTGGGTTCGTGATGAGAGGTACGTGGAGATGTGAGCTAACGGCCAGCAAATAAATCCCGATTGCTTCTTAGCGCAAATGTTTTGTTTGTTTTTTGAGGCGGCTTCCATGAGGACTGGCGCAGGTCTCGCCCCCTGGTGGTCACATACGTGAGGCCCGGCGGTCCAGCTGACAGGTGAGGAGGACAGGACCGGGACGACCGGCACTTTGTAAATAGTGTGTTTAAAAAAAAAAAAAAAAAGCCTCATCTTTGTCTGCCGTGAAGCCGCTTATCTACCAGAGTGCCAACTCTGAGTGACGGTGCGCCCAACATACTTCACATTCCCATTAAGCCTGTGCTCAGCCCCCTGCGTGAAACTGACTGCGGCTGACTGTGACACGCACGCCGTCTGTTATCTTCAAAGCCAAAAAAAAAAAAAAAAAAAAAGGTTACCGCTCATCCTGAGGCGAGTGCGACATTGCACTTTTCCCTCTTAACAAAAAAAAAACAAAAAAAAAAAAAACCCCGCTGGAGCGAACCGAACTCACCATCAAAGAGTTTTTAGGCCGCTTATCTCGTTTATCCTCCATCTCACCTGGGAGGGAACGCTCATGTGGAACTCTTTAATGATTTACTGTGACTGCTGCCTAAACGCTTGTGCGAGCATCTTGCACCGCTCGCCCAGTGTTTCACTTTTTCCTTTTTTTTTTTTTTTTGTCTTTTTCCTCGTTCCGTCCTCCTTTTTTGTTCCCCCCCCCCCCAGAGAGGGCACGTTGAAGGCTGGAGACAGAGTGGTGAGCATAGACGGGATGCCTCTGAACAGAGAGAGGCACGCCGACGCTCTGACCATGCTGATGCAGAGCGGCCAGGAAGCCCTGTTCCTGATCGAGTACGACGTCTCTGTCATGGGTGAGCACACACGGGCCCGCACGCACGCACACACGCACACACGCACACACACACACACACATAATCGTGGAATATGTGGGCGCCAATGCTCTGAGGGTAAGTACATGTGGCCGTTTGTGAGGGAGAGTGACAATGCAGGGGACGTCACAATGGGAATAATCCGCGTGTGACTATAATGAACGGATCGGACCGCCCCTTTATATCGCGGTGGGTTTTGTTCGTATTGGCATTTTTTTCACATGAGGGAGACTGCGCAGGCAAATATATGACTTTCAAAAAGAGAATGATGTAGAATTATCTAATAAGGCGAATGCTCCTTCCTGTGTCTTACTGATACCAAACTGTTGTCCCTAATCTGTGATGAAATATGTAACTACGAAAGGCACCACTCTGCCACAGCTGTGCCACAACTCCAAAGCACTGGCGGAGAATAATGATTATCTGGCAAGAAAAATAAACATACCAAGGTGTTAAAATGATCTATTTCATTTTGATATATTTAAAACAAGTGCTGATATTCTGCACACCAGTTCTAAGTCGACGTGAAAGCGTCTAAATACATTTTTCCAACCACGTGTGAAAGTTAGATTTCTTCATGATGCATCCAGCGTTGTTGTACTTTTATATGTTTTAGCTTATAACGTTTCTCCTTCTGAATTCGCTACTGAGCTTTCATATAAATGCCTAAAAGACATTTTTAGATAAATTGAAGACCCAACAAAGCCTCAGAAGACGAGAAAGCAATAAACTAGATGTCATTTCGGTTTGTTTGCCTTTTCTGTGCAGCCTCCGTTCATTTGTTAAAGGGAATAAACATCAACGTGCGTCACGCCGTATGGCAGGCAAACAGATCAAATCAAATATGTTTCCAAATCCGTACCCTGGCCGAAAAAAAGTAGCGTGTTCCACGGCGAGACGGGAACTCAGTGCTGAGGAAGAAAGGCCGTGTTCGGTTGCAGTGACTAACTCATGAGATCACAAACTCTCTGCTCCGAGAGAAATAGGGCAGGTCACCAAGGACAGTTGACACACATTATCTCTCTGTTTGTGGGGGCCCAGGACTCAGACCTCCTGCCTGCAGACAGAACCAATCAGAGGGCTCACAACTGTGAGAAGTTTGCTCGCTGTGGGACAGGAAAGCAGCAGGAGTGAAACGACCGTTTAAGCCGCTTCACCATCTTTTACACAAAATTTTTTTTTTTTTTTTCAATTTCTTAGAAAAAAAAAAAACAACTTTAGAAGCATCTTGTCTGAGCAATCATTTGTGCTGCATTCTGAACAGGGAATTGCTCAGGCAAAAGTCACATATGGCTTTTCCCTCGAGTACTACAGTTACAGGCTGCGTTTCCATTACCCCTGGAATTGTGCGAAACCTAAATATCGCAATAAAAACTGGCAACGTAAACACCTAAACTTTGAAAAACCTCTCAAATATCGCTGAAAGGGTTTGACGCTCTCATGAGGTGGTTTTTCAGACGTATCGACATAGAGGTATAATCGCAAAAGTGTCATGGAAACACTTTTTCCGCGTTTTGAATATTTTTGTTTGTTTCCGAGTAATCGAAGAGAAAAATCTAAAAACTATGCTTGACAGCAAACAACATCAAAATGCAGATGTATGCAAGAAATGAAGTACCTCCGTCATCCTCAAAATGGAGACACCTGCAAATTGCTATTGTATTTTGACAAAATTTTAGAAATATTGCTTTTATTTTGCGAAAAGCTGTAATGGAAACGCAGCCACTGTTGCTAATGAAGCGCCATAAAATGACTAGGAGACGAGAAAAATGTGTCTTTATGGCACGTTCTGAACAAGACTAAGACCTTGTTTGCATTTCATGCGTTTTTCGTATTCCGATCGGCAAAAAACACACAAAGTAACCAAGTGCAAACGGTCCAAATCCGTTTTGTCATCCGAATATCGCATCGCATAAAAACGCATTCGTCACGGACGTGCGAACAGAATGCGAGCTCAGTCCACATTAACGACCGCCTACTCCACTCACCTCTCCCGTGTACGTACTTGGTCGGCGCCCCACCTCCCTGCGTCGTCATTATAAAGTTACAAACAAGAAGCCAATACAAATCATTTTTGTTAGACTCGTTTATTAGCATGCTAATAAATGTCATTCCGCATTAGCGTATTTTGTCAGTGGAGCAGCGCTCGCAGTTTCCCACATATGAGATTAAATGTGCGCCACTGTTGATCCGAAAATAAAGTCGTCACCACTCTGTCCCACCAGTCGTTACTCCTCGTTCGGATCCATACGAGCTGCAGTAGAGTTAAAACGAGTGACTTGATATAGTCCGCAAACAGGAAGTTGATTCCTATTCGCTGTCATGTAAAACTCGCCGTGGTTTTGCGCTTTACTGCCCCCAGTCGTTAAAAACGGAAACGACGCATGTTGCATTTGCATGGGTTCTGCAGGGGGGGAGGGGGGGGGGTGTAATGCGAACACAAATGGCACGCTCGAGACGCATGTTAATGCTAAGTGCGAACAGATGCTTCGAGATCCGTTCTCGTGATCCAATCCCCCAAAACAGTTACAAGTGACCAAGTGCAAACAGGGCCTAACAATGAGTAATTAAAGAAATAACAAATTTCCCAGTTTATAGGTGAGATTATATGTGTCACCTGCCGTGATTGTGTCCTCATTATCTATTCTGTCATTGCTTTCTTCAAGGAGAAAATGTTGCTGCGTCTTTAAAGGCCCTCTGCATTTGTCCCTCTTTCTTTTCTGACAAACCAGTCGCATTTAATCTGCTTCTAACTCTTCTCGTCTGTCAAAGCGTCTGGTCGTCCCCGGTGTTTGTCACCGCCGAGCGACGAATACGACGCCAGCAATGAAACGTTTCATGTTTATTGTTGGTGAGATCATTTACACAACCTGCACAGCAGAGCTACACAAGTGTTCACTGATCCTGGCGAGGGGTGGGGGTCTCTCTCTCTCTCTCTCTCGCTATCTGATTCAGAGGCGGTGCAGCAAGCCTCGGGCCCTCTGCTGGTGGAGATAGTGAAGAGCCCCTCTGCCAGCCTGGGGATCTGCCTGACTGCCACCATATATCGAGCCAAACAAGTCATCATTATCGACAAGATCAAGGCAGCCAGTGTGGCGGAAAGGTGACACTTTTTTTTCTTTATTGCTACGGATACTCGTTGGCTAAACAGGAAGTGACAGGGGACCTCCCCCGCCTCGCCTCTCCTCGCCTCTCCCCGCAGGTGCGGAGCGCTGCATGTAGGTGACATCCTCCTGTCGATAGACAAGACCAGCACGGAGCACTGCTCGCTGATGGAGGCCACGCAGCTACTGGCCAGCACGGCTGATGTGGTGAAGCTGGAGATCCTGCCAGCCAGTCAGAGCGGACTGTCCGTCAGGCCGCAGGACACGGGTACGTCCCACAGCCGGCGCAGGGCGTTGGCATGGCAGTTTAATCAAAAAAATATATGACTGATTGAAGCGTGACAAAATGGCGCAATACATATGTATGATATTAGGGACGTGATGTAATTCTGGATTTTCAAAATTTCACACCAGGAAAAGAGCATTTAGGTTTTGTTTCAGTTGGCACAATGTTTGGGCTGTTCAGCTCTTCTCAACTAAATATTCAAGATGCATTGTCAAAAGATGAAAAAATAGCTGAAATCCAATGACAATCTCTGCCTCTCATGAGCAATTCTTTTCAATAAAAAAGGAACATTCAATGTCCAATGATTAATCCAACATCCATCCATCCATTTTCAAGACCCACTTCTTCCTGAGCTCAGGGGTCTGCTGGGGTCTATCCCGGCTGTCATAGGGCGAAGGCAGGGTGACTCCCTGGACAGGTCGCCAGTTCATCACAAGGCCACATAGAGACAAACAACCATTCGCACTCACATTCACACAATTTAGAGTTCCTAATTCACCTCACATGCATGTTTTTGGAGTGTGGGAGGAAGCCAGAGAATCCCGAGAGCCCACGCAGACACAGGGAGAACATGCAAACTCCACACAGAAACGTCCCCGGTCTGAAATCGCACCCACGACCTTCTTGCTGTGTCGCCCCAATCCAACATTAACCCAACATGTTTAAGGGGGAAAAAAAGCCAGCGTTTTTCAGCAAAACACACACACGCACGCATGCTAGAAAAACGTGTCTTCCCCGTTGACGCTGGTTTGAGGCGAAACAAACCCGTGAACACGCTGAACCTTCCGAAGACGTTCCACGGCGGGGGGGGAGAGCAAACACGGTGGAGCGCCAGCGCCTCCGGCGCGCTGCGCTCGACATATGTAGTGTGACTGCGGCGCTCGGAGCTGTTTCACCTGCAGCTGTGAGGAGCCTGGCCGCCTCCCAGCAGCCTCCTTAATGCGCTGCCAATGGAGCTCCAACAATGTGTGTGTGTGTGTGTGTGTGTGTGTGTGTGTGTGCGTAGTTGTGTGCGCACACAATGGCGGCCCCGGCCCCTCCCACCTCTGGCGCCCTCGTCATACCGCCGGGTTTGCTCGCGCACGCCCGCGCCAGCCGAGCCGTGCGCGTGCGCTCCCTCTGCTGGGGATCGTGTTGGCGCCACGTTCTGCGGGGCTTTATTTCTGGGTCGGCAGCCACGCGGGCTCCTCGACATGTGAGCGTGGGCGAGGATCATACGTCGTGACAAACAGATGCGGCAAACAAACCGCATTGTGCCCTTTCCCCCCTCCTCCACGACTCACACTACTGTGATATTTCCGCAGGAGCTCTTGTTGCCCACCAGACACCTACAGCACAGGTGTCACATCGCCGTGCAGTCACAGGTGTGCGTTTTCTCCCCCAAACGTGTATTTGATTCCAATTACCGCTCCTTGAATGGGGGGGCCGCATTACGATAAACCGATATTTTCACAGCTTCCTCTCCCTCAGGATGAGGCCCGATTATAAGATGCAATTTGTCTAATCTCCTCGGGGGATTTAATGAGACTCACACAGTGTGGCGACTAGGAGATTAGGAGTTAATGTTTTGGCGAAGATCTCGAGAAAGAGAAAGAAGAAGAAGAAGAAGAAGAAGAAGAAAAAAAAAAAAACGCCATTTCTTGGAGAGTTTCCCCCTTAGGTGGGCTTAATATAAGCCGGAGGCTGCACAGGTTTTGATTGACTCTGGGTTAAAAGGCTCCCTTGAAAGGTCCGGAGGCTTCTCCCGAGCGTAATGTATTCTGATTACATAAGGTGGGATTTAAGTAGGTTCCCTGCATATGGCCAAACGTTTCCAGGCACACCACACGCCGCAGCCACGCGTGCATTCCGGCAAATCCTCCGTCCGTGCGAGCAACTTGTCACAGATTAGAGCCGCGCAGACGAAGCGGCGGGGATTACTGTCATGCGGAACACTCGGCGACGCTTGCCGCTTGAATTTGTAAAGTTAATTACTGAGGTGTGTGTCACACACCAGGGGGGACCAGTTGTTTCCACCCACCCCACCCCCCCACCCCCCTCACTGTCAATGCAAAGCACAAGCGGCTTGGTTGGGCGCTTTGAATGAAGGAAGGAAGGACGGAGGGAGGATGAGGCGTCTCGCGGAATCATCAAGAATCTTCCGTCTCCACTTCCTGGAATGAGGGGAAGGTCAATGTGAACGGTGGTGACCGTTTCTATCACCGCCTCTCCAGGCTGACAGGGTCACCCTGTCCTGGCCGCCTCGGGGTGAAGGCGGGAGGGACAAATAGACAGTTTCATCGTCCAGCCACACAGAAACAAACCACCCACACAGTTTAAAGTATATGTTATTGTACATTTCAGCGTTTTTCAACCACTGTGCTTGTGAGATTGATGTCAGGTGTGCCGCGAAAAATGATCCGATTTCACTTCATTGCTTGAGACGAAAATAATTCCATTGTGGAGTGACTGTGCTTTCGGAGGAATGTGAGACTATTTTCCTCACAGGGTATCAGCTTTGTGTGCATCTAAACCAGGGGCCACCAACCTTTCTGAACCCGAGAGCTACTTCATGTGGTTCAGAGTCAAATGAAGGGCGGTTTGCTTCACTCTCACACACCTGAGATAACAAACTTTCTTAGTCACACATCGACGTGAATGATACTGATCTGTGTGAAAGAGTTGTCAATAAATGTCAACAATTACTCGACAAGGTTGGATGAAAATGAATTTTAGACACAGCCCAACGAGTATGGTACTACTTGAACAGGCGTGCTACTCAGACTACTCATGTGGGCTACGTGGTGCCACGCAGACACAGGGAAAAACACGCAAACGCCACGCATACAGCTCCATGGCTTGGGAATCGAACCCACAACCTGCTTGCTGCGAGGCGACAGTGCGAACCACTGCACCAGTCCACGCACAGCGTTGTGCAAAGCTGCCACAAAGGTTAAAGGGACGCTAAGAACTTGAGGGCCAGTCAGGTGCAGAAAACACACAGGCTGCATCATCAGCAATCAAGCCTTCAGCTGTGGCCAATCAGGGCCGAGTCACGTGGCCCGTCACGCACACTCTCACTTCCTGCCAAACACAACAACTCCATGCCCGTCGGTCAGCTCGCCCACATTTGTTTGTTTGTACCTCTGGGCTCTAATGAAACAAATTGAAATCAAAATGATCTCCAGCTTGAACGTTGCCCTTCGGAAGTTTGCTAGTAGAAGTAAGATTTTAGTTTTTAGTTTGTTACTGGTATGATGTGTTTTTTTTTTTCTTCTTTTGCAGACAGTTCTGCTCCATGTTTGTCGAACTGATTCCAAAATGCTCATCGGGATACATTAAACCGCAGGATGTAATCCAGTGTACCGTGACCAAAACATTAAATATCAATTATGCTGCTCTGTATTTGTCTGCCGGCTGCGTGTGGCGTGGTACGAATTTAGCCATGGGAATCAAAGCGTGATTTCATGGGGAAATTTTTCAAGAGGATTCCGCCCCCCCCCCCCCAAAAAAAAAAATCCTTTCTATTCTTTATTTATTTTCCTAATGGATCTTCTCGCCTCCTTTAACGCCGCAGTAAAAGTGCAGAAGAGCAACAATCATCACTGGGACCCAAGCGGCAACTACTGCCATCCCCCACATGGCAGCCACAGCAAGACATGGAGCAGCCCGAGCCACCCACACAACCAGCAGGACCACTGCAAATGTAAGTTATCACTTATGACAGCACCGCTGTTGGCAAGGCACGGCGGAGGGAGGAGCCTTTTCCCTTCCCTTCCCTTCCCTTTCCTTTCCTTTCCTTTCCTTCTGCACTTTTGTTCAATCTTTTTCCGAGAGCTTCACCTCAACACTCTCCGCGCGTCTTTATTTGGCCCCATCCCCGCCGTGCACGTGTGCCACTGACTTGACTGCCGAACACATGGCTAATGTGTCATGCTTGAAGTGCTCTGCTGCCCCGATTGTGTGAGCCTTTTGATACGTGTGAGCTCTATGTCTCCTTTCAGCTCTGGTGAGTGGTGGCTTCTCCCCTTCCTCCACAGCCACCTCAGGCTTCAGCAGCCAGGGCAGCAACACTCTGCCCTGTCCCATCCCTCCTATGGCTCCCACCAGCCCCCGCAGCTCCACCGGCAAGAGGAGGAACAGGAAGAAGGACCACAAGAGCTCATGTATGAAAAAACAATCAACGATCGAGTGTTGTTGTGTGTTCTGGCAGGAAGGGGTTGGACTCATGAGAGGGACCCGTTTTTTTTTTTGCTGGTCTTTTAATGTTAGAGTTAATGTTGCATGTAGTCGCAAAAATCAGAAAACCCATCCTTCACTTGCGCCTGCGTAGACGCATCACAGATGTAGAAATCCCTTCGTGACATCACAAGGGGCTTTTGTTAGTGTTTAAAATAATGCTTTGTTAAAAAAAACTCGTTCAAGGAAGCTCCGCTTGGCTACAGGAAGAAAGATACAGTTCTATAAATAGGCACAATATGTCACCTTTTAAAGGCTCAGTTTAGCCACAGAAAAAAACGCTTCAATCCCAGTTTAAAAATTGTCAAGATTAGAAAAAAATGTGATTGTTCAATTATTCATAAGTTTAATAGAATGGAACAGACAACCTTTATTGGTCCCACAGTAGGGAAATTTGTATAACGACAGCTGCAAACTGTATAGTCCAAAAAGATCGAGAATTATATTAATTAAAAGTAATGAGGTAATAAAAAATCAAAATGCAATATTTGTAGGTATAAACTGAAAAGAAAAACAAGATATTTACGTCTTATGGACAGTTGAATGTCCAACTATACTGACAATAAATAGGATTTGATTGCACCTTTGAGAAAAAAAAATGTAAAGCTGTAGCATTGATTTAATAAATTAATTATTCTTATTTTTTTTTAGTTGACTGTTGTTTTTTTTGTTTTTTTAAATCAATGAAACGTTTTTAAAAATTAATTTCACTTTCGACAGGCTGTAGTAGTAAACAACGCCAATGTCAAGGTCTGTGATTTATTCATAGATGTTTTATCTCGGAGCGTGCGTACGTCATTTCATTCCATTTCAAGTCAACAGATCCCTTTAAATGTCACACGCGCTACAGGCTTGAACCTATAAAAACAGAACACACAAAAACACTGCGGAGAACCTCAACTCCGCCCCCCCCCCCCCCCCCCCCCCCTCCACCCCACCTCACGAGACACATCTCAGATGCTGCGCTTGGTTTTGTAACAGGTGACGTGACCTTTCAAATTTTTTCTGCTTTTAATCACTTCTCTCTGGCGTTTCGCCCCCTCGCTGTGCGAACAGATTTGTGCGTCGTCACTGATGTGACACGTCAATGACGTAAAAGGGGGTAGAGTGTGTGTGTGTGTGGCTGGGGGGCGGGGGGGTACATGACTCATTCTGTGCGCCCGTGACATCTCCCAGGCCGCATTGTCCCCTTCTCCCTACCAACCTCCATGGATTGTCCCCACATCCTCCTCCTCTTTTTTTCCTGCCACCACTTCTCTGCTGATATCCCTCTCTGATGTGCTGCCCCCCCCCGCCCACCCCTCTTGTGCCCACAGTGTCTCTGGCATCCAGCTCCGTCGGCCCCGGCGGGCAGGTTTTTCACGTGGAAACGAGCGAGGTCATCCTGAGGGGGGATCCGCTCACAGGTTTCGGGATCCAGCTGCAGGGGGGCGTCTTTGCCACAGAGACCCTGTCCGCTCCTCCGGTCATCCGCTTTATTGAGCCCGACAGTCCGGCTGAGAGGTAAACGCGACGAGACGCCTCGTCTCGTAAACACGCATCATACAGAGAGTCACCCTGGACGGGATGGTGCGAGCGTTGGGCCACGTATGTGTTTGTGTGAGAGAGAGAGAGATTCTAAATTTGGCCCAGAGTGTGTTGGAGCTGAAGGCAGTCACATCAGAGCTGCCTCTTTTTTTTTTTGTTGTTGTTGTTTTTTGGTTGATTTTCTGGTTCACACACCAGGGAATCAGCACCCACAGAGGGGGTCACGGGATACATTTGAGCGCAGATTAAAAGCAGAATCTCATCTAATTTGGCCCCTTTTGAAAAACGCTGCGGCTGCTCGGCTCCGAGGCAGTGTTGGCGATTTGTTCCGCCGCCGCCGCCGCCTGAATTGACCAATAACATTTGGGGTGAATTCCAAAGGGGACTTTTATCAGGCAATCTTTGTTTCCCCAAGATGAGTTTTAATGACTTCAATAATCGCATGGCTGTTGCTCGCGGCGTGAAGAATTCTGGCTCGGGTGAAGTGTTATCGTGACTTTCATACGTTCATGCTGCCTTCAGGATTTCTTTTTTTTCAGTAAAACTCTGATTTATCCTGCTCTTTCTGCAAACTGCCTAATTACACTTTCTATCAGCCCCAAAGATATATGTAAATTGCTAGCTGGCAAAGGCTCCTAAACTAAAAGCATGTCACTCCAAAACATCCACCTGCACATTCTGAGCCAGGTTGTCTGTCACTGGGCAATATACATCTGTATGTTTTTGCTTAAATTTTTGATATGCAAATAAGCCAGGGACAGGTGGTTTCAGGTAGAGGGTGCTTGCTACTATCAAGATTTGCGGTGTCTTTTGCAGTGTTAATTTGGTTACTAGCCAAGTTCTGGGAATTACACCAGCTTAAAAGTTCAATTTGAAGGCAAACCGTGGCTTTAAATGAAATTCGAAATGCATACATATGCATTTGTTACGTTAAAAAACCACTTCAAAATAACAAATATTTACTGTGTTTTCCTGCACAGGGGGCAGCAGCCATATCGGGCCACTATGCCTATGTAGTAGCCTTGAATGTTTATCCCACACTGTCATCGATTCTTCATTCTAATGGTGAAATTCCCTCCATAGTTGTTGCGTTACATCGATCACGGCACCGCGTTGCATTTAATTAACACACAGTTCCGATCGGGCCACTGCATCGGATCTGTCCTTGTCTTGGGAGATTAATGATGCCGACCGTGCCAGCGGTGCAGGGCCGTCTCCCCAGGGCCTGGTGACATGATAAGGCCGGTGGCTGTACAACAGGAGTACACAATCAGTGTTGTTGTGTCAGCCTCCACGCAAGGTTAATGAGCGGAGCTGCTTACTGAATTAATATCATTTGACAGCTTTTCTGTATTTGCCCTTGCAATTAGGGGCATGATTGAATGTGTGATACTTTTAAAAACCATCCACATGGGACTTTTTTTTAAAAAATTTAATCCATAATTTTTTTTTTTTTTTTCTAGTTCAAGAAAGGTCAGTGACTTGGTGTGGTGGCGTCACGACCGGAGGGTTAGATTTCGGTCTATAGATGGTATCTCATGTGGCACAGCATGGCAGGCGTATGTGTCAGTCACCCGTGTCAATTCTCTCCGAGGGGAAATGCAAGGCTTTGCTTATAGCAGTGTGGTCAAGCCATAGGGTCAACAAGGAAGTGGGGAAATCAAGCCTTCCTATTACATTTTATTATGAGACAAAACATTTTAAATATTTGTACATTTTAGGTATTTTTTAATTTAATTTAATTTTGTGTATTTGCAGCAATTCTCTACATAAGTATTAGTTCACACTAATAATAAGCTTTCAGCTCTTCAAGGAAAAAAATTATTTAATTTAAATCATATAATTTGAACACATATGTTGTACATTTTAAAGAGTTCCTAATCACTAATTTCCTGACATTGACCTTGTCTCAAAGAAGTTTTATTTTCTACACTGAAGCAGCTGCGTGTTTGTGTGACAGAGCTCCTTCTGCGCTTCATATCCTGTGTAGGTGCGGGTTGCTGCAGCTTGGCGACAGACTGCTGTCCATCAACGGGATCCCGACTGAAGACGGCACTCTGGAGGAGGCCCATCAGCTGCTCAGAGACTCAGCTCTGGCCAACAAGGTGGCGGTGGAGGTAGAGTTCGACGTTGCAGGTACCAATTTTTGTTCCAAGTGATTCCTCTTTGTGCAAAATCTGCTCATTCTGCAGCAAACCCTCACTTCTCTTCACTCTAAATCTTTACCAGAGTCGGTGGTTCCCAGCAGCGGAACCTTCCACGTCAAGCTACCGAAGAGGAGAGGAGTGGACCTGGGCATCATCATCAGCGGTGAGTTGTGCAGCGCTGGGGAATGAACACCGGGGGGCAGTGTTGCTCAGTAATAATCCAAGGGACCCCACGCACTCCACCTCTGAACCAGTGTTCTGTGTTCCGAAAAATTCAGCCTTGCAAAACAACGCGGGTGCATCCCTCATTAAGGCTGAATAATACTGGTTTGAACCAGTATTCATTTATTACCTTGGCTGCTCTCACTGGTTTTGGAAGAAATTAAATAGGAGAGCGAGAGAGAGAGAGAGAGAGAGAAAGCTGGGAAATGAGTTCAATAGGTGGAACCAAGAGCGGCACAGGTGGACTGACCTTTAAGACGTGTTTACACTTCTTTCATACATGCAACCTAAGATAAAAAATACGTTTTCCTGTGTTTCCTAGCGAGTAAAAAACCCGGCAAGCCCCTCATCATCTCTGACATCAGGAAAGGAAGCATAGCTCACAGGTATGTCCCATCACCACACATGGGTAGGAAAGTTAAAGTGGGTCACTTCACTAAGCCACGTTCATTTTTTTTTTTTTTTTTTGGTGAAAATTTCAAAAACGATTTGGCTGAGTCAGTTCAGCTGGTTAACACCTCACTCGTCAGGCGGACTTTTTTTTTTTTGGGGGGGGGCGCATGAATGGGATTAATCATGATGTACAAAATAAAAAATGTTATGCCAGGCCGCGGTGAATTACATGCCTAATTGGATTGAGCCATCAAAACTGGATCAGTAGGGCAGAGCAGCCACATTTCAGGAGGGCTCAGTGTTGATTAGGTTGAGGGTGAGGTTACGGTCACCCCCAAGCATCCCACTGAGGCAGCAGCACACTAATAGGATTCTCTCACTGAGTCAGGAGACGGAGGTCGTTTACCGTTTATAGTTATGATCCTCTTGTTGTGCTGTCCGGTAGAACAGGCACTCTGGAGCCGGGCGACAGGCTGCTGGCCATCGACAGCGTGCGCCTGGAGAACTGCACCATGGAGGACGCCATGCACATCCTGCTGCAGGCCGAGGACATGGTCAAACTGCGAATACAGAAGGACGAAGACAACATTGGTACACTAGCACCTTTCAAGCGGCATGGCCTGCGAGTAGGAGGAAGTTGCAGTTCAGTCCATCCATGATCCTGTATGAACACTACATTATTATTCCTGGCCACACCCTCTATCTCAACAACGATTTCATGAGATGATTTTCATGAGACAACTGTCTTACCAGTACCGGTAGCATGACATTTTAGTAGTTTAAGTCCAACGCTATACTATTTCACCAAGTTAAGTTACATTTAAAAAGAAGACTTACTAGTGTTCTGCGATGAACTGGCGACTTGTCCAGGGTGTCACCCTGCCTTCGCCCTAAGACAGCTGGGAGAGGCTCCAGCAGACCCCCGTGACCCTGAATAGGAATAAGCGGGTATAGAAGATGAATGAATGACTTACTAGTTTGTTAAAAAAAAAAAACTTTCCGGTCTTCTTGGTCTTGTCTCATCTGGCTGTCAGTGAGACGTCAGTGAGTTGTGTGCTGAATGGCAACTTTCTGTCCAAAAAGTTTCCAAGTATGTAACATTTAACACGTAAAAGGCACGAAACACGCGCCAAATATATGCTATAACATTAGCTAAAAATGATGGTTGATATAACAGCACCGGGAGTGACGTCTGTAACGGAGACAGGTCCGTCACTGATAGTGGTCCCCTTGGGAGCGCAACATAGTGACAGCCAGGGCAACAGAATCGAAACTAATTGAACCCCCGGCTTAAGGGTTAGAACCAGCACAATGTCAGCTGACGTTAGCAGGGCCAGCTCGTTCACTCGACATTCCAACGCTAGCGAAAGGGCGAGTTGTGCACCGCGAGGCCGCTTTTTCGGTTTCCGCGCGAAGCTCAGCCGCGCGCTCTCGCGGTGAAAATCGCATATTGCCACTGTAATTAAGCTGCATCTGTCAAAGACAGTTTCCCACAAATTTCTGCTAAATGTCTCGACACTTTGTTTTTTTTTTCCTGCACTCACTGAGTCTTTGATACATTTTGACAGAGCTTATTAATATGTTTTATCCAGCGATGATTTTTTTTAAATTTTTTTTACACATTCATTTATGCACCAATAACACAACAATTATTTATTGAGCTTCTTCAAGGTTAATCAGAACACATGACTGTGATTAACATTATTAAAATTCTAAATCCATTTAAACAACATCAAAACCTTGTTGCTTCAAAATGTTGTTTGTTTATCGTTAATTATCCTACGATTCGTGGTGCCAGTGTGCACTTTAACGTTCGATACTTTTTTTGTCAGTCAACAGGCAAAATTGAAAAAGTGTTTTGTTTTGTTTTCCTTGGTGTTCATGGTGAAGATGAGTTGGAGATGTCAGGCTCCATAATCTACACTGTGGAGCTGAAACGGTATAACGGACCCCTGGGCATCACCATTTCTGGCACTGAGGAACCTTTTGATCCCATTGTAATCTCTGGCCTCACCAAGAAAGGCCTAGCAGAGAGGTGAGCGGACGCAGGGGTGGCAATCTGGTGGTGGTGGGGGGAGGGGGGGGTTGGGGGTCAGGATGGTTATTGGAGAAGATAATGCCACTTTAAACGAGGCTGCACAGGGATCTGGATCAGCGGCGCCTAATTTGGAAACTGTTTTTCTCCAATAAACAAGATGCTGAACAATGGCTGTCTCGCCTTTTATGTAACAAGAAGTGTCTTTGTGTCCGTCCCAGACGGCGCGCTGGCAGACCCACAGGTTTCCCAGCATGCCTCTCTGCACTGTCCAGTATAAACTGGTATTTCTGTCTCTGCTGTCCTTACCCTGCAGGACCGGGGCCATCCACATAGGGGACCGAGTCCTGGCCATCAATGGGGTCAGTCTGAAAGGAAAGCCACTGAGCGAGGCCATCCATCTCCTGCAGATGGCCGGGGAGTCGGTCACGCTGAAGATCAAGAAGCAACCCGACTGTACGTTTTCTCTCACCTCCACCACATAGTGAAAAAAGGCACAGAAATGTTTAAGATACGCAAACCTTTACCTTTTCCAAAAAAAAAAAAAGGCATGAAGTGTGGCTGCAAATTCTACTCCGGTTAAAGGTGCTTTCTGTCATGTTGCAGTGAAAATCACTGCCAACTGTCAGCCTGTGCAACTCTACAGCCCAGACATTTAGTAATCACATTAAAATATCCCACATTAGGATGCAAACAAGTCCAAATTTTAGTTATTATAAACTGTAAATCAGGTTTGTCCGTCCTTTCACTAGAATTAATCATTTCAAGCCTCGATTTGCACAAATCCATTGTTAAGGCTCCAGATTAAATGGCTGTCTGTGAAAACAAGTATTACAGGACCGGTGGACATCCTCTGGCAGCAGCTTGAGGGTTCAGTTGAAAGAAAGTCAATAGAGTCAATGGAGTCTATTCCTCTTCATGTTTTTGGCAAGAGTCTAGTTCCTCACCAGGGGGCAGTGATGCCCACTGCTACAACTTTTTTATGATTTATATTTGTTTGTTTTTGGAGGGACTTGCTGTCCTCACTTGTTTTCAATGATCTCTTTCCCGGAATGGACGTGTGAACTAATTGGAACAAAGATTTGGAAGGCCTTCGCTTCAGTGTGTCAGGTCAGGTGATAATTAAACCAAGCTAAGGTAGTATCTCATGCCATTAGGTCATAATTTCAAAGTCCTTGACAGGTTTATTGATGCTTTATGGCCTGTGACAGTCATGATTGTTATGTAAAATTGAAAGGCTCCAGCTGACCAACTTTTATTTTTATTATTTTTTATTTACTTTGTAAGTTTCCCCACATGTTGCAATAGTGTCTGTTTACCAATCAAGTTAGCCAGTAGCGTTTGAGAGCACGCAAACACATTTTATGCAAGCCAATGGGTTTTTGTGACTCCAACTGAAACAATAAACACGGAACGTGGTCAGCTAGTTCCCACACAGACAAGCACAGAAGCTGAAACCTATATTCAAATGTATTTTTTACATGAGAGATCTGCATTTCTAATTCATTTCAGTGTCTGATGGCCGGCAGCCACTGGACAGGGAGGCTGGCTTTTTGAGTGACGCAGACGACGAACTCCTCGATTTCCAGAAGAGCAGCAAACTCTCGGAGCTCTACTCTGCCACTGTGCCTAGTATAGACTCCGCGATGAGCTCCTGGGATAGCTCCGGGTTCGACGCAGCCTACGGAAGCCAAGGTGAGGCCCACAAGGGCTCGTCACAATTTGCCATTTCGTTCCTCGGGTCTCACCTGACGCGCTCACTGAACGGCTCCCGGTCTTATTTTAAAGGGACGTATCTTCACAAAGCCTCCGATCTGATGCTCAATCCGAGTGATTGGCGGCGCTCAAAGCACCGCAGCCAAACGGGCTCCAGCTCGGCAGGTCTTGTGCATCACTCAGCACTGTATGATGGGAGGTTCACTGAAGATGAATGGGATAAGATTCCCGGGTAAGTTTGTGCAACATGCATTTGTCATGCATCATGTTTCATGTTGCTGCAACTTTAAGTGTTTGTGATTTTTTTTATTATTATTATTTAAACTGAGGATCATTTTTGAGTTAATTCTGTGAACAGTGGTGGAAGTAAATCAAACAGCCTTTGCAGAGCTTGGCTTTGGTTTGTCTGTTTTGAGCTTCTCTGGTGAAGTTATGGGACAAGACAGGAAGTCTGTGGATGAGTAAACACTTGCATTTTTTCCCCCGAGGAAGCTGAAGTCATACAGAGGCGAAGTTGTAGGGGATGAAAGTTGTTGATTTTCACAGAATGAAAAAAAGGCAAATATCAACTTAAATGTTGTCAATAAATTAAGACATACTGTAAATCTGGACCTAGAGCCGAATCACTCTGACTATAAAATCCTCTAATAAAAAGCATTTTAGTTGTGAGAAACCCAGAAAGTAACTGTCCCCATAAGACCAGTAAGAAGACGATAAAGTAAAAACAGGAAATGACTGTGAGATTTGCTCATGTTGCTGTAGTGGTAGTTTTATCAGGACGGGAAGGATGTTTCACGTTAAAGCGATGACAAAAAGCAACGCTGAGGTTTTTCTCAGTGCAAAAGGTTGCGCTCCTTTTTCGCCTCACTGGCTTTAACCAAGTTATTTTTTAAGGCACAGAATCACAAAGTGGTCCGATAGCTAAACTGTCTGGTCTGCTCTTCCAATCCCCTTTGAAGATTCAGAGAACTTACCATCCTGCCTGCTAGGTTCTTGTTCAGCGAATAATACTCGAACCACTTCCACCACTGTGTAGCGAAAGTATTCATTTTCTTTTTTTCCATTTTTTTTTTTGCCCATTGACAAAAGCAAATTAATTTATTTTCTCATCATTTCATGTTGTACGCTTACTCGTTTGTGCTTTTTCCAAACTGTCCTCTTTTCTTTCTGTCTTTCTTAGGTATTCTCTTTCCCATCTGCTTTACTAACTGCCCACAAGCTCTTTGGTGTTTTCACATAGACTCGTCTTTTTTCTGTCACCCCCTGTCCAACACCAAAAAAAAACAAAAACAAAAAAACATTTTCTGCGAGAGCACCTAGAGCAACCCAAGGATACATCTTTATCTGTCTCACTTTTTTTTTTTCCCCGCACCTGAACTTCTGTGTCACATGTTTTCAACTCTCTGCTTTTTCCCCTCCTCCCTTTTTTGTTTTTTGGGTGACTTTTGTGAAATTGAACCCTTAAAAAATAAAAAATAAAAATGCTTAAAAAAAAAATACAATCTAGTGGACTCTTTAAGCGTGGGATCTCCCTCAGTGTGGGAGATTTTTCAGGACGACTTTCTGACACACACAACACAAAGAAAGCCGCTGCATTTCCCGCTTTCCTGCTTTTCGCAAGCAGCCGCGGCCCTCGAGGCGGCCATGCTGCTCTCACGCTTTGGTTCCTGCGTTGTCGTAGATTCATCAGCCCTCCTCGTTGCAACGGCACCCTGAACCAGGAGGACAGCTTCTGGTCCCAGGCTCTGCGGGACCTGGAGACCTGCGGCCAGTCGGAGATCCTCAGGGAGCTGGAGGTAGGACCTGCACGTCGTCACCTGTTTCCTTCAAACCCGCCATCTGCCCTGTCCCCATGCATGCGTTCACAGGAGCGCCGGCGGCCTAAATGACAATGCCAGATGCATTATGATAATCGCCGGGGTGTATAATCCGTTACTAAATCTGCCAAGACAGCAACACCGGTGCAGTGCCTCGGCCTCTAATCAGGCTCTGTGAGCATCACGGGAGATTAAGTCTGTGTGTGTGTTTACTTGTTCCCATTTTCCTTTGCAAAACTCAACCCCGCCGTTGCTGTGCGTCCTCAGGCATCTATGACAGGAAGTGCTCTCAGTCTGTACCTAGAGGAGACCAAGACCGACGAGGATTCAATGTTCCAGCCTGAAATAAGTCTAATTAAGAAGGAGGGGGTCCCTGAGAACCAAGGCAACCTGAACTCACTAAGTGGAGCCAGAGAGAAGTTGGCCAGAGGTCAAGGGGAATCTGCTGATGTTCTGTCCACCACCTCCACCACCCTGGCCCTTCACAAGGTAGTCAGTTCTGTCTGAGGCCCACAGCATGGAATTCATACCCATACACAATCAGTCAAAAGTGTGGAAACACCTTCTCATGCAGTTTTTTATTTTTATTTTTATTTTTTTTTAAATCTTTACAACTTTCTACACTGCAGATAGATAGATAACTCTAAATATGCTTTTTGTGAAAGGTGGCTATTTTGAAGAATTCAAATCTAAAGCGTGTTTGAGTTATTTTACACTTTTATTGTTTCCTACATAATCCCATGTGTGTTCATACGTAGTTTTGATGCTTTCAGTGAGAAACTGCAATGTCAATAGAAAGAAAACACATTAATCAATAGGGTGTGTCCAAACTTTTGACTGGTAGTGTACACCTAAAAGGCAACACATGGAAGACAAGAATGCTACATTTACAAGACTTGATTTGCCATCAACTCCAAATACAATGAATGAAATGTCCATCAATGATGTCTTGTATTCATTTCAAAGTGCATCCTTTTAAAAAATGAGTTATACATTATGCACATTCCTTTCAGCAACAGTAATGTAAACCAATACAGAAAAAGCTCCAGGCCTCAAAACACTCAATCTACCAAAGCATGTTTTTTTTCTGTGTTTTTTTTTTTAACCCACTTGCATTTCAACAGAAAGTGAAATTTCAGATACTTATGACTCACCAGTGTGTCAGTAAGTTGCATTAGTCCCATTTGTCTTGAAACCATGACATGTTCTCGCCAGGATTTTGCAATTATACATAATATTTCAGGTTCCACATGGTTCCACATGGCGTAGCTGATGTAACATGAACGCGCTCCTTTGCGTAAGGCTCTGCTACGAACTCGGGCCAAAACACATGACAGTAACTTGGATGGAAACAAACAAATTTGGGTTTCATGATGTCGCAGCCCACGACTTCCCCTGTAATGGCACTGCATGGAATTCAAATTCCCAAACAGCTGAGCGGATAAGAAAGTGTCACCTTCAATGGACACGTTGCTGCTGAGATAACGGGTCAAAGTTCAACTTTGTGTGAATCATGCATTTTCTCTCTTAACCAGTACCGGTGTCATTTTCCCTGGTAATCGCATATTAATCTGAAAAACAACTTACAGAATACAAAGTGATATTCCACTTTGTTTGCTTAAAAAAGCCACCTATGTTTAAATACAAAGTTCTTTGGCTGACGTTACGGTGCTGAGCCGTGCAAACAACAGTGTCCCAGGGGAACGTAGCCATTAAAAGATTTCTACCTTCGTGCTTCCCCGCATGTCTCACTGTGCCGGTCGGTGTACAGTAAATGCACCCAGTGGATGTGCGGCCAGTCAGGACTTGCAGTGTGTGCATGTCAGGAACACACAACACTCATTACCTGTTCAAGTTGAAGGGTACACACGCTGTGACCCCTGCCTGCCTGCGCCTGCGTGTTGCAATCAGCACATTGGCCGCACGCCGAGCGAGACCCGGGAGGGAGGGAGGGGGGGGGGGGGGGGAAATGGGACAGCGGCAACAGCGGAGGCCATGGCGGTCCGGCGGCGTGGATATATACGAGAAATGTTTGGAGTTGACACACCTTCGTGTGATCTCATGGAAAGTCGTCTCGGGTTGCACGTCAAAGCTGCAACCCCCTCTGCCCCTCCCTCCTCTTTTCTGGTCTGCCTACGTGGTTTTGCCGTCGATGAGAACACGAAAAGGTGGGAGGAAAAAAATGACACAGAAAGCTGTTTAATCTGTTGTGTATACAGAAGGTGGATGATGGACACAATAACACACCTGTAATATTCAAAACAGTTCCTGCAGCTGTGTGGTTATTTTTATGTTGGCACCGGCACTTTTTTATATTATCGATAATCCAAGTTTAAATTAAAACATGTCATTAATTGAACAAAACACACACACACACACACACACACACACACACACAGTGCCGTCTCAAACCTTCAGCGCTCGCAACGTCTTTGAGCGTTTTGACCGTCCAACCCCGAGAGGCTCACTCTTATCTTGTTGTTCTCATCGCTTGCGAAACACGCAGCCGCCGTGTGCTGCCTCCAACGCGCGCTCTGTGTGTGTTTACAGGTGACCATCAGGAAGGACCTGGAGAGCCGCGACTTTGGCTTCAGCGTTTCAGACGGGCTCCTGGAGAAGGGCGTTTACGTCAACATGATCCGCCCGCACGGCCCCGCCGAGCAGGCCGGCCTCAAACCATTCGATCGCATCCTGCAGGTACCATAGGGTTTTTTTTGTTTTTTTGGGGGGGGGGGTGGCGTAAAAAAAATTGTCATGTGAGGAAATAGGCCCTTTGTGATGTCACAAAGGGTATGGGTATCTAGTGTTCCTCTAGTGTTGTTGTACTCGAGATTGGTCTTGGTCACGCTGAAAACGTTTAAAAAAAATACAAACATTAGTTAGAACAACAAAACAGTCACGTAGGCCTTTCAGGTGTCTACTTGTTACCACTCCTATGTCAGTTATGATGTCCCCTGCAGCCACCTCCTCCAACAAAATACTTCTGCCTCTCAAAATTTGCATGAAGTTCCAACCAAGTGACAGTTTTAGGAGGTTTAAAGTGAGGGCTTTGGCTGTAAACACAGTAAAACAAAGTATTCTGGTATTTGAATCATCTACAGAGTTCAGGACCCGAATGTACGAAAGAAGATTAGGCCCACAACAAGAGAAGAAACATTACAGGAGGGAGATTTTTGTTTTCATTTTGAGTTTGACGTTGAAATTTCGTGAATAAAGTCAAACTTTTGTGAATAAAGTTGAAGTAAAAAAGTCTAATTTTGTGAAGAAAGTGGAAATTTTGTGAACAAAGTCGACGTTAAAAAAAAACAACAAAATATCGTGAATAAAGTAGACATTTCACAAATTACGTTGACGCAAATAAAGTGGACATTTTGTGAATAAAGTGGATGGTGTAACCAAAGTTATCCACAGTTAAAAGTAAACTGCAGAGAACCCACAAGGTTCACCCACAGTCGTTGGGAAACAGAAGCACTTGACTAGACTTGCGCACAGAGCCTTTCCACTTTACTCTTGACATTTTTTTACTTACTTCATGTTGACATTAATTGCAAAATTCCGATTTTATTCACACAATTTTGTCTTTTTTACATCAACTTCATTCTCGAAATTTCAACTGTAATCTCAAAATTCCAACTTCATTCCCAAATCGGAAGCTTGAAAAAAAAAAAAAGATTCCATTTTCTTAATAATAATAATAACTTGGATTTATGTAGCGCTTTTCATAACCCAAAGACGCTTACATAAGAAGGCGCAAGGGGGGCAAAACATACATAACAGACATCTTAATTTCTTTCTCTTCTTGTCTCCCTCATCCTCTTCCAGTCGAATGACCTTCATATAGTAGCTGAAGATACGTAGATCTGCGAAATGATTACATGTCTGTCAAACTGTCACTTTGGTGAAACTAGACGACTGAGGCGACTCTGATCCCCCCCCCCCGCAGGTGAACCACGTCAGGACCAGGGACCTGGACTGTTGTCTGACTGTGCCTCTGATTATAGAGGCAGGCCAGAGCCTGGACCTGGTTATTAGCAGGAATCCACCGGCGGCGACGGACGCCTCGCGAGCTGCCGCGGTCGACAACCCGTCCAACTCGTTGTTCCGCCCCCTGGAGGACAGGATGGGCGGCGTCGCCCTGTAACCAGTGGTGGGGGGGGGGGGGCGCAATAGGCGTGACGCATTGTACCCCTCGGACGGCCCTTCACGCCCGTGTTCAACACGCCGAGCATCCAGCCGTTCTCCAGCCCCTCCCCCAACCCCCACACAACCCCCTGTCAGGACCTCACACTCGGAAAAAAAGAAAAAAAAAAAAAAAAGACAAAAAAAATGATGAGTGCATGTGCTCAGCGAGCCAGTTTTAGGCACGTCGTTCACATGGCTCCAGCTCTGGCCTCCAGGCCTCGGCTCTCCAGAGGCAGAGCCACATGCCGGAGTTACATAACAGGGGGAGTCATAGCTTCAGACTGAGCCAGGACGTCAACACGCAGCAGCACACAGCTCTGTCAGGGGGCCTGGGGGGTTGGGGAGTGGGGAGACGCAACACCCTCACACATACGCACGCACACATGGACACACGCACGCACTCGCGCGCGCGCGCGCGCGCACGCAGCATATGCGTTACACGTTTTGCTATGTTGGGTTTTTTTTTTTTTTTTTTGGTCTCTTTTCATTTCCTGGGGACACGCCCCTCCCCTGTTAGTCGCGCACAGAAGCACTCCCGCGCACGCGCCTAAAGGCAACACATGCACTCGCACCCCCCCCCCACCCCCCCCACGGCCCCTCACTCTCCCCCACTCCCACTATCCCAACCCCAAACCCCAACCTCCCTGCGAGGCGTTTACGGGGTTCAAGGTTTTTTCCCGCCGCGCCGCGTATCCAAGTTATTTCGCCGCCATCTTGGCTCGTCGCCCTTGTTTCCAATCACCCCCCCCACCCCGCCACCCCCCTCCACCCGCACTGAGTGGCCCCGCAGCAGGGGTGGGAGGGTCAGGAAGGGAGAGAGAGGAGGGGCGCTGGACAGACGTGCTCCCCGCCAGCTCGGCAAATTTATTTTCGAGTTCCTTGTATCTAGGTACCGCGAATGAATAACGTCTCTGTTTTTAAAGTGGGTGTATCTTGATGGAAAAAATGAGAGAACGGCTCCAGAGGGGCTGCGGCGTTGACGGATGATGTCGCCCTTTTTCTTCTCTTTTTTTTTTCTCTCTCTCTCCCCCCGCTGTCCAACGCCTCCGTGACTCACACCATTGTTTACAGATTCACCAGTTAAGCGAGAAGCCTCGGAAAAGCGCGTTCACACCGGCACAAGTGGCTCCCTTAGTTCCCCGCGTTCCTCTCCCACTTGTTCACCTCTCACCTTTTCACCTTTCACTTTCATGCCCGCGTGTTCATCTTCGTGTGACTCCGCCACTGAAATGACTCACGTGGCTTTTCGCCGGAGGCCATTTGCCGTCTGTCCCGCCGCCAAACGGAGGGGGACGTCCTCGTAGTGTTTTTGCCCCACGGAGGGTTTCAGTTTTGACTTTTGGCTGTGCGATGGAGACGTTTCGCTCATCCCTCTGGCCACTTGCTGTGTTTCATGCCGTGCATCTGCGAGCATGTGAGGCATGCACGCGATTTGCTTTCGGTAAATCGGCTCATCCTCATTTCCAGAGAACCGCCGGAATTGTTGTCTCAAAAAAAAAAAAAAAAGAGCCTTGAGTACATATGAATAAATAAATAAATAAATAAATATATATACAAAAATAGAGCGTTTTTATAAAGCTTTGGTGTTCCAAATGGCCTCATGCGTGTCAGGCTGATGTGAAGATGTTGTGAAATGGCCGAACGGTCGTGTTTTTAGAGCAGCTTTAGAGACTGAAGGTGAAGCGTTCACTCTGTTTTCTGACTTGTGTCTTATACGAAACGTCGTGTTCAAACAGAGGCCTATTTTAAAGAATTCACTGTACACTGACTCAATCTGTTGTATATTATTTTGTGTACAGCGTACCAGGTTATGCCGTGCTTTATTTTTACTTTTCGTTTGTGCGCATGCAGTACGGCAGCACCTTGATGAAAGCTGATACTGAATGTTGCTGCACATCTTTTTTTTTATGATCATTATTATTATGTTCTATTCCTACGTATGTATGGGACTTGTTTCAATGGAACCTGAAAGACTTGCTGGATGTTACTTTATTTTTGTTATTTAATTTATTATAAATTAAGATTATTTTTTTTCTCTTTATGGAAATAAAGTCATGAAACCGGGGAAGATACGGTTGTGATCTCAACGACAACGGCAACATCCACTGACCGATCAGATTCTTTGAGTATTGTGTGTTCTGAATTTTCGTGTGCCGCCGCCAACGGCTTTCGTGTTTGTTTTATATGCAAGTAGCTGCACGGCTAATGACAGGCATTTCTATCAGTCTCAGCAAGGTGGCCAGTGCTGATTAGCCAATGTTCGTGGTATAAACCGTGTTGGTTAAACACAGTTGCACATGACGCACTGTCTGCAGAGCTCCTCCCTCCCTCGTAGGGAAAACGTACCGTCAGAACATTCAGAACGGTTTGAACCTGTGTGTCAGGGTGCGATAAGAAGTTTATAAGATGTTCTTTAAAAAAAAAAAAAAAAAAGTTTGAGAAATGTTTCTGGTCTCCTTTTACTGGTCACGCCACGTTACTACCGAAGCCCATGAAGGACAATCGGCTATTTCCTCCTTCCTTTTTAATTTCACCAATATGAAATCCACTGTATAAATCCAATTCTAAGTCTCAATAATACAGCTAAACTAAGTTATTCAAATGCTCTTTGATGGTCAAAATGAAGAACACACACACCCATTGTGCATTTGCGAGCTCAGTTTTCTGGATACCGAACACGTTTGGGGTATAACTCCCATTGATAATCGAATCCTTTGAAGGTTCAACGCTTTGAGCTTCACCCAGAGACAACCAAATGAGAGAGGCCTATCTTTGTGGGAGAGACGTCTATGCAGTTACCACCTGCTGGGGGGTGTTAGATTTATGATGGGATGGATGCCCTGAAAATCTTAGAGCACATGTCAATAAGCCGTGACGGTGAGTGCAGGAAGGTCAGAGCCAGAGAAATATAATCTGTTTAATCTAATCTAAGGTGGATATCCCAAGTAGGAAAAAATGGTACACCCTGTTCAGGGTCAAAGTAACTGTCATTTAACAGGCCGTACTTGGCGAGTGTGGCTTTCATGAAAGCTAAGAGAACGAAACATCCGAAATCCATCCATCTAAAAACAAACTGTTCGTTTGCAGCTGGTTGATAAGAACATGTTCACGGTGAACCAGAAAAATTGCTTGCAGTTGTAGTTCAGAAACGGTAACAATATATCTGGGTCATTCCAGCTGAGCCTGTATATCTCTGAAGACGGATCTTTTTGACAGTGTGTTGAAATAGTCATTGGATCATCTCCTCGTCGGCATGGCCAGTTGCAAATTTTCCATCACGATTGTTATGCTTCAAACTTTTAGCCGCCTGAATCGCTCTTGAGGTTGCGTAGCTAATTAGCGTGCATTCAGCTCTGATGAAAGCAGGAAGAGACTGCAGCAAGGTGTCAATGAAAACCCACAGATGAAAGGCAGGAGAATGAGAGGCAACCACAAGCCGGAGTTTTGAAACACTGCTGTGGCCAATTGTTTTTATAGCATTTGCAGACTGTATGCGAGGACTCTCTGAAGCCAACATGCACCAGCTTACTCTGCAGGGGAACCACACACAACAGGTAGAAATAGAATTGTTTTTAATTACATTTTGAATGAAATAGGGAGTAGATCCCAATGCTCTTATAATTACTCACTGAAACCAATAATCAGTTTTCTGAACAAATTAATCTGTTAATTCTTTAATATTAAATTTGTTCTTGCATGTTTTCCATGTTTGTTTGTTTTTTTTGGCACATTTAGTAGTTTGCAGAAGAACACACTTAATGTCATTCTACCATGTCTGTCAGGGCCGATAGCTCAGCACGACGGAAGCCTCCGACTGTGGTGTAGCGGGTTGATGGTGCAGTTCTTCTTTAACCGGTTTATGCACAGAAACTTTTGATTAAATGTATTTTAATTATTTATAATTACAATCACAGGAGCATTGGCAGTTCCTATTTTTAAGTTCAGAAAAATGGGGCTTTCATTCAATTTTTAATAAATGCAAAACACATTCACAGACATTGATTGCAGCCATGAGCTCTTTAAATAAGGACATATATGAACTCACATTCACACTTATGGACAATTTAGAGTTCCCAGGTCACCTCACATGCATGGTTTTTGAACTGTGGGAGGAACCTGGAGAACACAGGGAGAACACACACACAGACACACGGTGAACTTGCAAACTCCACGCAAGACCCAAGGCCCGGAATCGAACCCACAACCTTCCTGCTACGAGGTGGTAGCGTTGACCACTGCGCCACCGTGTCGCCCAACTGCAGCCATGAGCGCTTAAAAAGAAAAAGACTTGACACAGAAAAGTCAAAGAAAAAGTTGTTTATTTGTAATCTATGTAGAAGTGACGCATTGAGCATCTTGGAAAAAGGGACAACTGTGAGACAAAACACTTTGGTACACTTGAATTTCCAAGTAGCACAAGATTTCACGGACAAAGAAGCACGGCAGTAGCTTCAACATAACATTGCCTTTTGATTCTGCGAGCTGGTGCATTAGTAAGCGTAACCACTTTTTACAAATTTTGACGAATCGTTTTGAATGAGCAGAGAACGCCGGTGCTTCAGTTACTGTCGCACACTAAAAAAAAGGAGGAGGAGAAGGAGGAGGAGGAGGAGATGCAATCCAGGTTCACATAGTAACCGACAGTTAGAAACAAATTGATGACTTTTCAGTAAAATTAATTAATCAGTGATGATGTTCATGTTCAGTAGAAAACTGTTACAAAAAGGCATATGTGATTTACAAACAATTCAAGTTCTACGATACAAATGCCTAAGCTAAACATTAGAAACTAGAATCCAGTGGTAGTTTTGCCTAGCGTGTCTGCTGCCGGATTGAGCGCAAATTGAGAGCTTTTTCACATGTTTGGAAAAAAAAAGCTTTTACTTTGAAAAATGATGTTCATACAGACTCTAAAAATAGTTACAAGTGTTTGATTTCTAGTCTATTTTGATAGTCTATTATGTCCCAATGAGCAGACAACCGATATATATATTTATATAAATAGATATAGATACGTATCTATGTCCATATATATCTCTCCGAGCAGATCAATATATATAGATATAGATATATAGATATATCTACATATATCAAAGGTTACAATATCAAAAAGGCTAGAGGCTAAAAAATATTCCTTCCTGAAATGTGTTATTGCAAATGTAACTGCAACATGTTGCAATGATTAAAAACAAAACACTACAATAAAGGTGAAACGACATAAAGTGCAAAGAGAGGTTTCAATAAATGCACTGGGACTGACTATAGTAGTCACGCAGGCAGTGTACAAATACTCAAAAAAATGCCACTTCCCTTTGTTCCTGACTCCGCCCTCCTAGACTCCTGACCCCCCCCCGAATGGTTTTATTTCAACGGTTCACGAAAAGGATGGCTCTTCTTTGAATGCATTTCTCATAGTATTTGGCCAAGGCCTCGATCAACTTGTAACTTAAAAAAGGACGCCAAGCACGGATATGTACTCTGAACGATGTGGATGGCTCCTACTACATTCTTTTCTTAAAGCAGGGATGGAGAAAAAACGACAAAGAACAAGACAGAGATTAGAATTAGGCTTTGAAAGAGAGACTGCCACAGTTAGGTGAGGATGTTAAGATGTTCTCTTTTTGTTTTGTTTTTTAACATGGTCGCTTAATCACTTAGCTTTCTTTTTTCGTCTATGGAGTGAGAATTTCATCACCATCTACTTACGTCGACAAAATTTTTTTTTTTTTTCTTAAATTCCTCATCTCTTCAGAATCGACAAAAAGGTAGTAAACATTGAACATGTTCTATTTTCAAAAATACTGCCTAACTTGAGATCAGTGCCAACTACAGCAACAACAATTGTAACATCAACAATATTGATATAGTAAAAAATAAAAAAAAAATTACAAGAGCAAAAAAATTACGACAATTATATATAATTCTCTTCGTAGAAATCAAACCAGAGTATCTCTAATGTGAAGATACTAGACAATGAAGAACCTACCATTATCAATGTTAGCAAATATGATAATAACAAAGAAAGCACATCAACCTTATTCCTCTCACAGAGAGCGCTCACATCATTGTTTCTACAATGGTGTGGGTGGGCTTGATCAAGCCATTGTTCCCGTTTGGGTCCAGGGGCTGCGTCAGCTCACTGCCTTTCAAGCTGTACTCTTTCGGGCGAGAGCTCACGCCTGACTTAACCGGGGCTGCCACGGCTTTGATCCTCTGAGGGGCAGAAAAGAGAGAGATTGGATTAATGATGGTCGCAAAAGCAGAAGTTCAACTGTGGTGTGGTTGTCAAATTTGCAATGGACAAACACCCAGGACAGACGCAGGTAAAGAGCAGGCGGATTGGTCGATGGATGGATGGATGGATGGATGGATGAAAGGATGGGTGGGTGGATTGATGGGTGGATGGATGCAGATGATAAGAGGAATAATTTATGGATAGACGGATGGTTGATTTGATGGATGGATGCAGATAAGCGGAATAATTGATGATGGATGGATGGATGGATGGATGGATGCAGATGATAAGTTGTCTAATTGATGGATAGATGGATGAATGAATGGATGGTACATGGTTCCATGGTGAAGGGGTGGGAGAAATAAGCCAAGCCTCTCGCTCGTTGAAACGTTTTTCCTGAATTTAACTGTATGCCGTTTTTTTTTTTTTAAATGCCTCACATTCGAAATAAACGTTTGAATCAATCATTGGATCAGTGGTGCACGGTGACTGAACTGGATTCACACCATGCCGTTTTGATGACTGCTGCGAGGACGCGTGTTGCTTGACCTCATTTTCTGATCATCGAGCGTATTCAAAACGTTTTCGCCCCTGTGTGAAGCTACTTGTGTGTTGAGTCATTTCCTAATTTGGATATTGGTTGTCACTTCCTGTGTCCTGACCTTTCAGCCGAGCAAAGAAATACAAGTCTACACGACTGCACAGGCTCGTTTGACGCATCGCGAGGGTTCGAAAACAAAAATGGTATAGACTCGGCCCGGAGACGTCGCTCACCTCGATCAGTGGTCCCTCAGACTGCAAGATCTTGATGACCATCACCATGGGGATGCAGATCATAGAGGACAGTGCCAAGCACCAGCCCAGACCGATGGCCCAGTCCGGGTACTCGTACACCTTGTTATAGGTCAAGGGCTTGTATTTCACAAGAGAGAAGACAAAACAGCCCTGGAAAACAAACATGTGGCGCTTTTAGTACGTGCTATAAAGCCGGGACCTTGATGGTATCGACGCGTCTGGCGGCCGTGACCGTTTGCAATAAAAAAATAAAAAAAAAACAGCAACCCATCTCTCACCATGCAAAGGACAGGAGTGATTATGGTCCAGCTCCATTTCATCCATGAGTTTGGTCTGTAGCCAATCATGTCCTCGATGCCGTCGTAGAAATTGTCCACTCCTGTCCACCAAAAAAAAAAAAAAACGGAAACAAAAGTCAGAGGAGCAATTTCAGCCGCATTTATCAGAAAAACACAACAGCATAGACCTATATAAAGTCTTATCAAGCAACCGCTCACATGTTATTGTGTCTCCTGGTTTGACTCGTATCTGCCTTGTCAGAATATGGCCCCTTATCTCGTTTGCCCTTGTATCATATACTCTGTGCTGTATAAACAGTCTCAGCCGTTTCAATTATTAACTCTCTGACTTGCTGCTTATTCCTCAACACTTTCATTGGTGGGGCCGTGTGGTTTTATTGTTTCTGCGCTGGAATAACGGCACACGTTGGGACACGTATGGCGGATACAGGTAGCAAAAGATTAATAAATTACAGCCGGTGGCTTCCTGTTCCTCGTTCGTGCGCAAACTTGAAATGCTGTTGGTTGGGCCGGCGGACACAGCAGCACTCCAGCTTGTGCTTATTACTTTTTTTTTCTTTCTTTTTTTTTTTTTACTTTTACATCACATGAGGCGTTGTTCTATATCAGTTACATGAAGGAATGGGAGGAAAGCCTCTCCAGCCAATCACGGTTCAGAGCGGGACCGCCGCCGTTCCCGCCCCCCTTCGGCATGCCCACTGATGCAGTTAAACATATTTTACTACTGGCATGGAAGGGGGAACCACAAGGAGAGCTTTGTTGGCCACAACAGACCATTTGTGCGTCTTTCTTTAACGTTTCCAGTATTATTACCCTCCAGAAGAGGAAAAAAAAAAAAAAAAAAAACCCCGGCGAACCCACTACAGAACCCACGACACCACTGTGCCCTCGCCACTTACCATAAACCCAGGCTACAGCAATGCATTCAAAGAATGCAACCCACAAAAGGCACACACCACTGGCTGCATAGTAGTCAAAGAGCTGAAACACATACATGCCACCCTGGAGGAGAAAAGAAAAGAAGGACAGCGGCATTAATTATCGGTCCGATGAAGTGGAAGGAAGGACCTTCACGGAGTTCGAGCGGGGCAATAAAACAAACGGGGAGGTGGGCAGGTTGTGGGGGTGAGGGGGGGGGGGGGGGGGGGGTGCAGGGGTGAGGTGGGGGGCGGGGGAGGGGTGTCAAAAGCGCTGCCGCAGAATGCTGGCACCCGACCAACGGAGGCAGAGTTCAACAGGTGCCGGGACGTCATTGAAGCGCGGGTAACCGCTCGATGGAAAAGGGCATTCCAAATTGTTCCATTCAGACATACGGTGAGCGTGTGGGAGCGCAGGGCAGAGGTGGGACCAGGCCCTACAAGGCCTCGGCAATGCCACAGCCGGGCGAAAGGGAGTGGAAAGGGAGTGGAAAGGGAGTGGAACGAGGTGCCCGGCGTTATCTTCCGAGCGCATGGTGGTGTTGGGGGGGGGGGGTCTTGGCTCTTCTCCTAAGACGAGGATGCATGCGGGCAGGCGGACTTACTTTCGTCACCATTGCCAGTCCCAGGAGATAGCTGATGAAGCACACTATGGCTATAAAGATCTCTCGGCGGTAGCCCTTCCTCAGGACGGACGGGTAGAGATCCACGATGGAGGTGATCTGTCCTTCCACTTCCACAAACTGTTTAGAGGGGGGGGGGAAAAAAAACACACACAGCAACTATGAAGTCCCCGTGAAGGGAGAGAAGCGAAACACAAACACACACACGAATGTGTGCGGTTTGGTTTTGGGTTGTTTTTTTTTTTTGGGTTTTTTTTCCGTCCGCATGCGGATCGTGTTTTGCCTCCACGAAGCCGTGATTATGAGAATGAGAGCTGCCTTTGTTGGCCAGTAATGAGAATTTAAACAGGGCTCCTCTCTGTAACGCTGCTCTGTTGCTACAAAGACACAACAGAAGCTAAACAACAGTGAATCACTGTCTCTTGTCTGTGTGTGTGTGTGTGTGTGTGTGTGCCATGTGTGTGTGAGATTCTGTGCGTCTCCTTCTCTCACTCCTCCGTGTCCTTTGCGTCGCCTCACATGCACGTTATGCAAAAGTCGTAAACGGAATTATTAATCGCCGCGTCGGGCCGAGGGAGGGCGGGACCTTGTCGTCGCGCGGCAGAGCGGAGCCGGAGCCCCTTACATAACACCGTCTGCCAGAGGGAGCTTTAAGGAGAATTACCGTCGCTTTAAAGGCGGGCCGTAAACTTGCCAAAGTCAAGCCAGCACACCTACAGCGGCCGCGGTGACCTCCTGGGCACCTCCACTGTTCCACAGTCTTCTATTTTCCTTTCAACCCACAACATATCGAGCGTGTTTAATTTGGCAAAGGCCCTTCCCGAAACAACCCTTGGGCGCACATCAAATGAATCAAATGAATAAAAGCAACTTTTTTTGTTTCCCCTTACGACGCCCTCCGGCGCTACAACCTTAATGCAATTTAAGGATTTGTACAGTTTGGAGAGGGGGATTTCCGTGAAGCCGTGCTAATGTGCAGACCTCAGAAATGGCTGAAAGGAGAGCTTTCCCCGAGTCAAGGGACTTTTGTTGCAAATCAGGCCGGCGGCCAAGAGAAAAACTGCAAGGTGAGATTCTGCCGGGCCGGATTAGATGTTTGGTTTTCGGCAAAGCCGCAGACCAACCTGGTTCAAAGGAGAAAAAAAAAAAAGCCCTTTTGCTGTTTGATTCCTCACGATAAAGTTTTTCGGACTCTATTGGAAGCAGTCTGAGAGGTTTAAAAAAAAAAAAAGCACTTTCGCTGATGTCCGGGTAAGCCCCAGAGGATTACTTTGCAGCCACGTCATTACATGTTGGCTCAGTCTATTTACGGGAGCGTTTCAAAAACATTTGTTAAGTATGAATCATTTACACATCCATCTATACATACGTAAACATACAACCCGGTTTTTAAATAGACCTGAATTCCCCTTTCACCATATAGGACTCGGGGCTGTAAATTCAACCTTTACATTCACTTAAGATAAGACTAAAGGGTCTTTACTGTCCCGCGTGGGCTAATTCCACGAGCGGCGGTTAAAAAAAATTCCAAACTATGTGGCACAATTTCTTTCATGTCTGCTTGCGTATCTACATTCACATGTGCTCAAATTAATAGCATCAGCCTGATGTCGCAGTTGGCCGAGGGAGGTAGCTGGCCATGTGCAGGACTGAGTTAGCACAGGAGTAGAATTACACTTCGAGTCAGGAAATGTGATATCGGCTCGGTAGGATGTTTTGTCACCCTAGATTATCTTCTCTTAATCAAAGATCTGCCGGCCGTTGGAGAGCGTTTGGCTGCTGACACGCAGCCCGTCAGAGACATTTCACTCGACATCCAGTCCAGAAATGTCCATTAACTGCTTAAAAACGCATTTGCGGTAATACGCGACGTTAAAAGGGGGACAATAATCCTCCCAGCGCGGTTGGAAAACACCTCCGTGCGCGCAGCTTTTTTTTTTTCTCCCCCCTTTTCCCCCCGGCGTGTGAGTTACCTGATACCAATCGGAGACACTAAATCGGTTTTACACATGGGGCCGCCGAGAGAAAAGATCGGGTTCGAGGCGGCGGGGGGAGGGCAAAACAACGACCAATACACACTGAATGAAGCACCGACCGACCTGGCTGTCGAGTCCCAGCAGCAGCAGCATGATAAAGAACAGGATGGCCCAGAGTGTCGGCATCGGCATCATGGACACGGCTTTGGGGTAGGCAATGAAGGCCAGGCCAGGACCTGGTGGGAGAGAGAGGGGGGAGGGGTGGGGGAAAAGGGTGGAGAGGATGGAATTAACACTTCTGTCAAACGTCGACTTGGACGATATGAAGGTGATGGGGGGAAAAAAAGTAATGGAAATCGATATCAGGTGGCCGATTAGGATTTGGACACGGCCAACGCTGGAACACGACTGGACGCTGTCCCACCACTGGAAAGATTGGGCTTAAAAGACGGTGGGACAGATGGTTGTGATACGTGGCTAAAGGGGGGAAGTAAAACATAGTGTATCGTGCTCCGGACTGGGTTGGCAACACACAGGGGGCAGGGTTGTTTTTTTGTTTTTTTTAAACAGACAGAGATGCATTACATGTACATTTTAAGATGGAAGAAATTGCTATTTTCACATTGGGAAGAGCAAAGTCAGCAGTTTCCAAACAGAGCATTCGTCAGGTTTATCTTAAAACTTTTGTTTGGCGGCATTGTATGACGCCAAACATTGCCAAATGCTCTATGCTTACATGTTTAATGACATGCCAATGTGAACAACACTCAACTGTGTGCTGGTACTTACTGTGCACTTGTTTGAACAAGCGAGTTTTACCAAAAGTGACTCACCCAATTTTTCTTTTTTTTTTTAAAAAAAAAAGGAGCATGGCACACAAAGTCAGCAACCGACATCCTGCTAAAAAAAAATATATATATGTTTTTTTTGCCCAAGACAGTAATTCAAAATGCATCTCAGCAGCAATAGCGCATTCTTGGTCAAAGCGTCCCAAGACGTCCAAGGCAGGAAGACGGAACGATCGTTCGCGGCTCTCCAGCACAAAGTTTCCACCAATGTCATACGTTTGGCAGCGCAGTGGGAAAGACTGCGCGGGGCGAGCGTGCTTAAAAACGAAAGACTCGTCTTCCTTAAACTCCACGCGGCTGGCAAAAAAAGGGAGACGGAAATGGAAGCGCTGGCCGCCGCCTCGGGAGAGGGGTTGGGGGGTTGGGGGGGCAGATCCACAGCTCGCTAACACCAGACTGGACTCGCGGTGCAGTGCCGCTGGTAGCAGATACCAACTCAGACTCGCAAAAGCATTATGGCCAAACGTCCTACCAGTGACTTGATGTGAGCCAATGAGAAGTGGCGGACAACATGTGGGGGGGGGGGGGATTGCACACAACACCGTGGCATTGTAATCTGTACTGAGAGAGAGCGCCCCCTTCAGCCGGCGCAGGCATGACAATTTCTTTTGTGGCTTTGTCGTCCTCCAAGGAGTGTGCGATTGCCGATACCTCTGCTACGGTTTTGCGCGAGTTCAATCAAAAGTTACCGCTTGGTTGCTAAAGTTCCAACTTGGTTTTTTTTTTTTTTTTTTTTTGTTGGTTCGTTTCATTTGGCAGCAGCGCCCACCATCACTGCTGCCATCACCTTGGGAAACCCTCGTACCTGACTCTGCCACATCGGCAATGTCCACCCCTTGTTCTTGTGCCATGAAGCCCAGGACGGAAAATATTGCGAAGCCAGACACAAAGCTGGTACCGCTGTTGAGGCCTCCCAGCAGCAAACAGTCCCTATGTCACACATACGTCATGGAGGTTGTTAATGAACACAGGCGGAACCGAGGTTCCCATTTTTTTTTTTTTTTTTTTTCACGCAACCGTCTCTGACACGAGTTGCTCTCACTAGTACAGCCCCCAGGCCCCACCCCCCCCGGTGGAGAGAGGGCTCACCTGTAGCAGTTGTACTTGTATTTGTTGTAGCTCCCCAGCGAAGTCATGGCGCCCAGGCAGATGGCGTAGGAGAAGAAGATCTGGGTCCCCGCGTCGATCCACACCTGAGGAAGCCAGGCCACGGGATCAGAGGAGTGTCGAGCTTTACAATCAAGCAGGTTTGTAGGTCTGTTATCAGTCGTTCAAAATGCTAGTCATCAGGCAGAGTTCCTCTTCCACGTAAAGATAAGAGTCCGATTTTTTTTTTAGCTCGAGTCAGTCCCGAGTTTGACGTTAAACCAGAAGAAGCTCTAAGGATGTTGAGCAATCCAGCGATGATAAAAAGGATTTTCTTTTTTTAGCACTTGCCTAATTAGTAATGTTGTAGTACTCGAGATTGGTCTTGGTCAGTCTTGGACTGGACAGACTCGAGATTTTTGATCAAGACCGGTACACTACACTGCACTACAATGACAAATAATAACGGAAAAGAATCCAGCTGCTGCCATTTTATGATCTGCTATTCCTTGTTTTTTATTTATTTTATGAAGCAGAGTTGTCTTTTGAAAACGGTTCAAAATACTTGGCAAAGCAGAAAAATGTGAGACTACCCTGCTGAAAAGAGATGTTGCTGTTCGATTTACAAGCAAACCTGCATCTAAAAAAGTTTCCCGTTTTGTTGTTATTTTTCTTAGACATATAAAGTCGTGGTCTCGTCTTGGTCTCAAACCCCAAATGTCTTGAGGCAACGAGCTGTTGTACCAGCAAATCTTCCAAACTGCCAAGAGTTTGGTGACTTTTAGATAAAACCAGGCTGTACAACGAGCTGGTGGTGTTTAGCTAAGCCAGTTTGCTCTCATATGCATCATTCAGATGACACGGTTCTTGTGCAGGTTCCTTAATGGCAAAGCACTAGGAAGTATGATCTCCTAAAATATTCATCGCTGCTTGAACTGTGCCGCAGACAGAAGGAACGCTCGGAGGGTAGTCAGAAAAGAAGCCGTCGGTGTGAAGAGGGCGCGCGTTCCTCCACCTCCTACCTCTGGATCTTGTAGGCGTGTCAGGTTGGGGTACAGGTAAAATTTGATGCCTGCAGTAGCTCCGGGCAGGGTCACCCCGCGCACCAACAGCACGATCAGCATCACGAACGGGAAGGTGGCTGTTATGTAGACAACCTGGACGGGACAAAAGGAGCTGGTTTGAGTACTGAGCAACATTTATGGACTCTTGAGAATTCTGTTTTTCTTCCGCTCGCCGTTTTAATGACCGCCACTGGCGCCATTTACGAGGCGAATATACGAGCGGCAGCCAGAATGTGGCCTCATCAGACGAGGCGTGTCGCACAGTTGACAGGACAGTAACTCAAGGACGGAAAATTACTGTACCACCGACCGCAGATACAGACAGAATTTGAACAAGTGTGCTGCTGATATAATGTTGCGTTATCAGGTTTCTGTGCATGCCGGCAGGAAGACACATTCGTATAATGAATGCAACAACTTTGCTCTCATCAATTGATCGACTTGACGAGCTTAATGTTTACTTCTTTATGACCCGTCGCTCGGCGGCATATCATGGGCAGCATTATCTTCCCCCGTGACCCAAATGTAGGACAACAGGCCGTTCCAGAGGACACGTGAGGGCGTCGAGCCACCGGCCGAGCTGTGCGCGTCGTGGATAAAAACACTTGAGACGTCGTGCCTTTTTAAATGGCAAAGAAATGACCACGACGATCGCCCTGACCTTTCGAAAAAAGAAGAAGTGAACTGGGTCATGACACGGTGGCGGAAGTCAGCCGTAAAAGGCTCCAGCTTTTTTTTTTTTTTCTTCCTTTTCCTTTCTCTTTCAACAACAGCTCGCTATTTTGTTGAAACGCAACGGAAGAGGGAAGTGGGCCGACACAGAGTCTGGCCAACACAGGAGGCTCGGGCTCCTTAAATCAGCCAAACTACCTGCCTCGCGAGAGGGCGGCTTTTCTCTCGGCAACCGTGTTTTGTCACCAGATCGCCGGGGGCAAAAAAAAAAAATACAGGGTGAAGGCCAAACTGCCTCCGGGCAACATAATATGTACAGGATGTGTGTGTCGGCGGGGGAGCGGTGGGGGGGGGGGGGGTGGCACTCACTTTCCCCGTGGACTTGACTCCCTTCCAGATGCAGAAGAAGCAGATGACCCACACTGCCAAGAGACACAGGGCCAGGTCCCACTTCAGGGGCCCGATGTCCTCGATCCCGGAGGAGATGCTCAGCACGTTGCGTCTGCGGGAGGACACGAGCGGTTAGACAGAGAGACACGCACGCATCGTCAGGTCCGGGGGGGTTGGAGTGCGGGAGTGTGGGAGTGGGGGGGGGGGGGGGGGGGGGGGGGGGGCGTCTGTCGAACTTGAAACTGGTCCGAGGAAGTCAGATTAAATAACATGTGGAGCTCATTACCACAAAAGGCAGCGAAAGGCATAAAGACATAAACAGACACTTGGCACAATGTCTTTGTGTGTCCTTCTGCTGGTCTTGGCCAGGAGCTGAATGTACTAAAATGTCCATGTGCGGTTTTGCACGAGGTTCGGAGCCGAGATTCGAGGGGGAAAAAAAGGTATTTTCTTGGTTTTCAGGATCAGATGAGGCTGATTGATGAAGACAGACCGCTTTAAGTCTGCACAAGACATTAGGGGGATCCGCATAGAAGTGAATCAAGTAGAAGCACACAGTGCCTTCAGTGTTCACTGGAGTGTTGGAGTACTGGAGATTGGTCTTGGTCTCCAAACCACTTTTTAAGGATCTCGGTCTCGTCTCTGAGGCGTTTTTACTCGTCTTGGACTGGACGGACTCAGGATTTTTTGACGAAGACCAGTCAAGACTGAGCCAACACTGTAATAACACGACAACAACGGAAAAGAATCCAGCTGCTGTTGTTTTACTCTCTGTCCGTGACACCCAGAGTGACACATGCCCTCATTCCTAGAGATCCTCAAATTGATTTAGAAGCAAACTCAAATTTAAAAAGATACTTTTCATTTTAACTGTGTTTTTCAGATTTTTCGTTGATGTATAAAGTCCTGGTCTTGTCTCAATCTCGATACTCTCTAGTCTTGATAATGTCTTGGATGCGACTGCGTGCGTGCGCGTGTGACAGGCGACAACTCACTCCCAGAACTCGGTGACCGGTGAGGTGAAGTTGGTGATGTTGGCCGCCAGCCACAGGGTCTTGTTCTTGCGGACGGTGTCCTCCACGCAGCTGTCCGTGTTCCACAGCTGTTTGCACTTGGCCCAGGGAAGTTCAGGCTGAAAGCACTGGAACAGGTAGTAGAGTCCCCAGGCCAAGATCACAATGTAGTAGATGTTGAGGAGAGACACTATGACAAAAGAGGCGTAGCCGATGCCTGCGAGGGGGGGAGGAGAGGGAGAGGGAGAGAGAGAGAGAGAGAGTCGGCGTCAGCAAGAGGCACCACCAGATTGCGTCGCCTTACAGGGGTTTTGTTGTTGCTCTGCGTGCGCAGAAACTCTCGAAGGAGTCGTCCCCGCGGTGCGTCGTTGTCACGGCCCATGTCGTCGCGGCCGCGTCGCCGACTTTGTCTGCGTTTGTCCTTGCGTTTGTCGGAAAGGAGAACTAGAGCCGCTCCGGTCACGCAACAGAAAGTCTTACCAATAATTCTTCACATTACAGTTGTGTTGTTTTTGTAAAACAGCGAGGAGTGCTAGAGTTGGTTACTGTTTAGTCCTGGCCTCTATCAACACCCGGAGCGATTTAGAGCCTTTTAGCACTGAGGTCAGTTAAACATTGATCCCTGGTGAAGTTTCACGATTACAAACGGGCAACATTGATGTTGACTTTTAAAGCCGGGATGAAACACAAAGAGCGCTTTGTTTTCTGCCGGGTTTCTTTTTTCTTTTTTAACCCCTTCAAACACAAGGACCGGGGTGGATAAGAGCACAAAGGCTCAACTTTGCCGCTGTGATAATGTCATTAGTATTTTTGCCCTATTTTTAGATGACTTTGCATTGAACCTGTGCGCAGAGATCCCAGCGCTCTTCCCGCTGCCTGGCCCTGCGCTATTTTTACAACCGATCACCTCTTCTTCTTCCACCACCACCATTCCTCACGTAAAATGATAGACAAGTCCGCAAACGTGTGTGACAGGTGTGTGTGTGTGTGTGTGTGTGTGTGTGTGTGTGTGTGTGTGTGTGTGTGTGTGTGTGTGTGTGCGCGCGTTCCTCCGCCGTACGATGGCTGTCGCTCGGGGCGCTGAAGCCATGAATGCCTCGTGTGTTCGGGTGAGGGAGGGGCGGTGGCGGCGGGGGGGGCGGGGGGGCTTGGCGAAGGCAGGGAGGAACAATGGAGGAGCGCCGTGATTGGTCGGCTGCCCCGCGGGCCGCTCGCGGACCCCCTCTCTCGCCGCCGCGCCAGACGCCGCGCCAGATGGACGGTCAGCAGCCCCGGCCGCTCCACGAATAGCCGAGGCCGGCCGGCAGCTGCTGCCGCAGATCCGGTACCGCCGCCGCTGCCCCCCCGACTACCCTCCGCCCCCCCCCCTTCTTCTTAACCGGCGGCCCGCGCCGTGTGAACATGAGTAAGGCAGTGACGGTGGCTGCCGAGGGTGTGGCCGCGCCGCGCTTGTCCACAGCTGTCACTCACGCTTGAAGAGAGGAGCTCGCCGAGTCCCCACCACCACCGCTACCACTATGAGTAATGAAGAGCCGGAGGCCCCCCCCCGACCCCTCCCCTCCCCTCCCCACCCTCACCCGCCCCCGCCACCGCCACAGCAGCAGCAGCAGCGTCTCAATGTGTCAGCGGGCTTTACAGCGAGAACCGGACCCTGACGGACGCTGCTCACGGAAGACGTGCTGAGTTTCACCGCCAGACAAAGGCGACGATCTGCCTCGGCAACAACACCCAAAAAAATAAAATAAAATTAAAAAAAACCCAACAAGATCTTTTCGGGCGGCTCTGCAGCTCGAGACCTTTCTCATTGCCAGGCAACTTGATGTGCGTTTTTTTTGTTTTTTTTTTTTCTTTTTAAGTCTGCTATTCTGTTTCCATGGCGACCAGCCCGTCGGCCCCTTCAGAGCACGCCGATCCGGCGAAGCGAGGACAATTTTTTTTTTGTGTGCGCGTGCAAAGCGGGTGTGTGTGCGTGTGCGTGCGTGTGTGTGTTTGCGCGTCTGTGAGAATGCATATGTGCACGCACGCCCCGTCATGAGGCGCAGCCTTCGACAAAGAAGATAACATCGGACTGGCGTCTTTACTGTGTGTTTACGCAGCGAGGCAGCGGCAGGAGGGCGAGCTGATTGCTGCACCTTTGTTTGTGTTTTTGTGTTTTGTCGCTCCGAACTGGCTGAATTACTGATTGGCGGCTATGTGTGATGTGGATGTGGTCGGGCTCAAATGATTTGAATATGAGCGTCAGCTTAGGGAACAGTGTGAAGCCTGTGAAGGATGTATGGGCGAAATCTTTGACTGGTGGGGCCACAATGGGTTCTAAGATTTGTCAGAGGGGGCCGGAGCAGCAGCAGATGGATGGAGTGTGTTTTGGTGGCCCACCTCATTGGAGGAAAAAATATATCATGGGATATATCATGTAGAAAACATGTTTTAGTGTGTTTTTAATGTCAATTGCAAATGAACAAAAGCTTTACAACAGATTATCTGTCTTTGAAGCCTCACCGTATTTTGCTCTTTATTGATACGACTCTTAAAACACTGAAAATAATGGATGAAACACAGCTATCTTATGACTTACTTACTATTAACATAACTTATTCGAGTTCGGCGGGCCGGGTTAAAAAGCTTAACGGGCCGCATACGGCCCCCGGGCCGTAGTTCGCCCATGCCTGCCGTATAACTATGTTGTGTTTCAATGACGGCCATGTTGTACCAAGATGTACTGAAAACAAATTCCACCAGCTTGGCTGTGCGGTCGGTCATTAGAAGATTCAGAACGAGAATGTGTGGGACTGACCGGTGAAGATCGGGCAGAGTTTGGCCCAGCAGGTGATCCCTCCCTCGGAGGTGTACTGGCCCAGCGCGACCTCCAGGAAGAAGACAGGCAGACCTCCTCCGAACAGGAAGATGAAGTACGGGATGAGAAACGCACCTGGGTGACAAGAGGCAGAGGGAGAGGAAGGGAGCGGGCGGGCGAGGGAGGGGAGTGGGGTGAGAGTCATGTTACCCTCACCATTCTCTGGCTGAAGAAAAAAAAAAAAAAACTGCTCGGCCATCTGCCGCGGCGCCCCATACCTACCTCCACCATTTTTGTAACAAAGGTAAGGAAATCGCCAGACGTTTCCTAATCCGACGAAGCCTCCGGCCACCGACAGGACAAAGTCGAGCTTACTGGCCCACTTCTCCCTCTGGGGGACCTTGCCTTCGGCCTCGTCCTCGGGCCGCGTGCCGGGGCTCTTCCCCGGCGAGGGCTTCAGCGTGTCCTTGTGGAAGTCCTTCAGGCATTGGAGTTTCTCTTTTTGTGCCATGCTGCGGGGGGGGCAGACAAGACAAAGACAAGACAAGGGTGAGCAACGCGTCAGTCGGCGACGGCCGGAGACCCGGCTGGAGTTAAGCGTTAAGGCAGATAACGACGTCTCCTGATTGCAGCTGCAGCGCGCTTTGCAACCGCTGATAAAAACGCGGCGCAACGCCGCTAATCTGGCTAATCTCAGACAACTCAGGCATGGAGGTCACCCGGACTGGAGACACGGTGGGGAAGCTGATTTGCATCGAGCTAAACCGCGGTGTATGCATGCATACATGGTCGCACACCATCAGGTCTCACACCATCAGGTCTCACACAATCCCTTCACATGAATCAGTCCGGGTTCGGCGGGGGGGGCGGGGGGGGGCATGAATCATCAACATTTTGCAAGTCAAGTCAGTCCCGAACCTCCGGCCAATCTGCAAACGAGCACGTGATGCAGATTACCGCCGCCGCTCAGCTGGGTTGCGCATTGTTGCCGAAGGGGAAAAGGAAAGCAGACAATGCGCACCTCCAGCACCCTGCCTGACCCCCCGGGGGCGCTCCTCCAGTCCCCCCCCCCCCACGCTACAACGACAAGTCACCTCACGGTAATCCAAAATTAGCCAGGGCAACGATTTCCGTGCGCATTCCCAGAGCCCTGGCAGCTCGCCGGAAGACACAGCAGCTTAAGTTCACTTGAGTGTTTACACTGTACACCACCTTTCCAAGAAAGACAGGACTTGTTATTGCGAACTGTGCTATCCTATTTTCCCGCCGTGAGCCAAAGAGGAGATAAGAAACCCCAACAGGACGAGAATAACTGAGGCGAGTCCAGACGGCGATTGAGGCTCCGAGGGGCCAAAGAGGGAAAATTAGGAAGCTATTATTTATTCTGAGACATGAGAATCCTTCTAATACTGGTGGGAACATCAAACATGTCTCATGAGAGTCGGCCTTTCCGCAGAAATACTCCCAGGAAGTGATCCCAGAGTACCAGAGTACACTCAACAAAGAAAACAATATCAATATCTACATTTCTGTGTGTACATTTTATATGTGTATACATATATATATATATACATATATACACACACATACATACACATATATATATATATATATACACATATACGTATGCATACATATATACACATGTACACATGTATGCATTTGTACGTAGATGGGTTTTTTTTTTTTTTTTTTTTTAAGCACACAGGAAACAAATCCTGGAGTGTGACAGTGTAAATAAACTCCTGTTTGCCCAACGGCTCCCTTAGCAGCAGCGCTCGCATTCCAACTGGGAATTGGTCCCGCACACCTAATCAACACACCGCGCGCCGGCCACACTCCGCCTCGCACACGCATCGCCCATCAATTCATGGGATTTCTCTGTTCCCATTATGCATGACAAGTCGACATGAAGCGCTTTTCCACTCTCAGACCTCCTTACGTAACTGGATCAGTTCTTGCCCACTCTGACTCTCATCTCATTTCTCTCCCTCTCCCTTTTTTTTTTTCTTTTCCCCTTTCCACTCTGACTCTCGCCTGCCCAGTCACTGCTCTCGGCGGCTTGTTAGGACCGCCTTGCCTGATAAGACTTGAGGCAAACTGTCCTTGGGATTTATTCCAATACACTTGGCTACGCGCAGCCTATTAAAGAAAAAATATTTGCCTACTGTGTGCCGAGCTAACATTGAGCTGACAAACATCAAGTGGGACTGGATAATGAGTAAAAGGCAAGCTCAGGTAAAATGAATGAAAAACAAAAATCTTGTAAATCAGTTTGGGTTGTCCTTCGTAATTAAATTACAACAAATAACATTTCTTTTTTTTTTTTTTTTTTTTTTTAAAGGCTCAAAACTTCAACAGCACACATGACAATATCTACGTTAAAAGATTTTTCAGGCACACCCGAAAAACAAACACAACGCTTCCTCCCAGCAGCAAAGTGGTTAAAGAAAACTTACATTTCCTTCATGGCTGCGACTATGTATAGAGTTCCTCTCTCTCAGCTGTCACCATTCCTCTGTACTGAACGCCTTTATGCCGACACGGGTCACAAGAAGTGGGGCTGACAGCAGGGCCCGCCTCTCAGGCTAAAGACAATTAAATCCAAGGCAGAGATTGGACGCCGCCTCGCTGTCACAGACAACTCAGGTACCAACGCAGGCAACTGTAAATTTCCACTTCTCACTACTCCCCTGCCTACAAACACGGAACGGTGGGGGCCGTGAGAGACACACATACTCACACTCACACGTACGCACACACACACGCGCACACACACACACGCTCATTCATGTTGAGGATAGAGGACAAGTTGGAACAGAAGAGAAGGACTGGACTGGGCAGTAAATCTTGCATTAGGATGAAAACCGAGAGCAGCAAGGACACTTTGGGAGCATTTTTCTCCTCCAACACGGCGTGCAGCCGTTTCATAACAAGTCCCCTCGTAGCATCAGCACGCCACCTTCAAGCATCTCCGTGCGAAAACTATTTTTATTTCCAGACCCCCAGCTTACGCCGTGATAATTCCTGGTATGCAGGACATTTCAAATCACCATCCTTCCTCTGCCCATGACAAGCTGCTTGTTATCAGGGAAATGTAAACGAGTACAGTATCAGCCTTTAGCAATACCTAATAAGGCAATGTGTCTCCTCTGCTCGGGAGCCCACTGTGCGTTCAGACAGACAAGCACTGGGCTACCATTTACCGCTCCCACTGACTGACTGCACAAAAGGGTGGGTGGGCATGCGACGGGATTTGCAAGAGTTAAAACGAAGGACGGCGGATGAGCTGATGACGAGACGACTCACTCTGCACGCTGCCATAATCCACCATATTTTGGTCAGTGTCATGCTTTGTGTACTCTTCCCATTACGCAACAGTTGACAGAGCCCCGTCTACTGTATTGTGAGAAACCACAAGGGTTGTGTTTCAGTGGTGGGCACAGCTCACTCGGGGGGGGGGGGAGAAAGTTAAAAGAAATGTTTACATAGGATTTATGAAAAGAGAGAGACAGACAAAGTGGCACCAAACTGCCAGATAAGATTAATTCACTTTCACATTTGCATTCTTTACTTTTGGTTTTGTTATGATTTGCCTTACGAAAAAAAAAAACTAGCGACAGTCCTCAAGCATGTGACTATCAGATGAGGCGCCGCTTACAATTGTGCTCAGGACCGTGACGCCGTTTAAATACAGGTGCCAAATCTATGGTATGAGACATTTGATTAGAGACAATATGAAAAATAACAGATACCGCACATAGCTACGCTTGTCATGCTGCGTAATAACCTTCGCATCGTCACGATAACGTTTTTTTGTCAGGGTGGAAAAAACAAGCCATTTTTATACACGTGACACTTGTCTCCTTTTATGGAGGGGTCACCATGTTTCAATCGAAGCCCGGAAAGGACAAACAGCAACATACCAAGAGCCTGCTTTTTTATGATCTAGTGGCTTAAAAAAAAAAAAAGAAAAAGAAAATCTATTTGTAACAATCCGAATGCACACAAACCTCTTAAGACAGGAACCGTCTCCAGGGGCTACTGGGTGGAAAATGTTGCTCTCTTCTGGCTGTCATTATTAAAGGACAGAAGGTTGCTTTAAAAATGTTTTAATCTACATTCTTATGTAATTCTGTCACGCGGGACCTCTAAAAAAAAAAAAAAAAAAAAAAAAAAAAAATGCGCATTTTAGGGGGGGAAATATTTGAGTAGCTTAACAAATCCCGAGGGACGTTTAAAGACCTTGGACCTGTTGCAGGCCGCGGGGGTAGGGAGCTTTGTTTTCAGGAGCTTTAACAAGGTGCAGTGACCCCTCAGCTTTTATCCTGCTGAGTGAGTGGATTGGGGTCATTAATGGACAGGCGTCGAATCAATCATACACTGACAGGGGGTGGGGAAAGAGGAAGTAGGTTAAGCTACGGTAAACGCATTATTTCGACGGGGCGCGCATAACCTGCTTCCATTATCTCTTTTCGGATGATGCACGACGCGACTCATCCCGCTCGTCCGTACGGGTTACGAACGACGGGAGGAGTGCGATCAAGGGTGTACCTGCCTGAGCACATCCATCCCAAGGCCGTCCATCCGCCCCGTCTCTCCGGAGACGAGCGGTGGCGCCTGAACGCACCTCGAGGCGGCAGTTTGGTTCGAGAGAGGAGCGATTAAATAACGGCGACGCGATAGAGGGGGTTGGGGGGGGGGGGACTAGATCGGCTCTTATCAGCTCTAAATTCAGCCACGTCGAGTTCAATGACCAGGCGTTTTAATTTGTTTTTCTTTTTAGGGAGCAAACATCTGGGGTTGGTGTTTTTTTCCACGCAGGCGCACCTTTGCCTTGGGCGGAAACGGTTAACCGTCCAAAGAAACGCAGCATCATACTTAAAAATACATCTGCCGAGTGTTTGCGTTCGGATAAGACAAAATGGCATCCGTCCCTAAAAAAGACAAAAAAAATCGGAAAACGCAGCGAGGAAAAAAATCGTCTTTGGAAAATAGTTGGTAAAATCACAAAAAAAAAAAAGACACACAACGGGCAACGCGTTCACATCTCCTTGAACCGCGTGCCAAACCCATTTAATGAGCAGTTACGATGGAGAAAATATGTTTTACCTGTCCTTGTCTTTTAACGAGCCGGTGACGTCGCAAGTCTTGTCTGTTCAACGCGGTGCACAACAAGTCAATGTGGCGGTCAGTGAACGCATTGTTTCTACGAGTCGGTGCGCGTTTATTATCATTTAGAGTGGAAAATCACCAGCTTCCCCATGCATCAACTTCTTAAAGCGACAGTCTCCCACCGCCCCTCTTCACCTGATTCCCTCAATCTCGCGCGTGCGCGCACGCACGCACGCACACACACGCACACCCAGGCACCCAGGCCCACAGCGGCGTCCTTTAAACTGGATTCCCGCGGCTTCACCGCCACTTGGCCCAAAAACTCGTCACCGCTGTTAAATTCCAAATTGGTTCGCGCTCGCCTGCCATGTTTGTCAGAGAGATGCGAAAAGGCACCAGAGAGGGAGGGTGACGAGAACAAAATGTACGCCGAACACGGCGTCGGTGATAAATTCTGAAGTGAGTCACCGCTCATCGCGGTGATCGTTCAGAGATGGGTTTTAATGACTAACGTAGGAGTCAAGGGCGACGATGGTGACACACGGGGTATGTGCGGATCACAGTCACGTCACATGACCCATCACATGGCTCGCGTTCTGCAGTTGTGATGTCACTGTAGTAGCATAGAAGTGTGCGCAGGACCCTCAGCTCCTGAATGCAAGTTCCGCAAGATCTATAATAGATTAGAATTTACATTTCTATAGAAGGTTAGGTTTTTTTTTTGTTTTTTGCAAACACTGTCCAGGGCAGGGGTCACCAGGTAGCCCCCCAAGGACCTCACGAGTAGCCCGCAGACCCGCTCGCTGAGCTGTGTCTAAAATTCAATTTTATCCAACTTTGTTAAGTCATTTTTGATCATTATTGAGAACTCATGAGCTTGATAAGTGTCTTCACATAGAAGAGTATCATTAATAATAATATATAACTCAGAGAGTTTGTAATTTCAGGAGAATCTAGCAAACTGGTAGCCCTTCATACGGCTCAGGACCCATGAAGTAGCTCTCAGTGCCAAAAAGGTTGGTGACCCCCTGGTCCAGGGTGTACCCTGCCTTCGCCATGTGACAGCTGGGATAGGCTCCAGCAGACCCCCCGTGACCCTGAGCTCGGGAATAAACGGGTATGGAAGATGAATGAATGTTCAGTTGATTGACGTTGATATCATTTTTCATTGGTTAACTGTCTTACATTTCCAACGGCGCATTCGGCCCACGACTGTAGCAAAATGTCTGATCGTGTTCAGCGTAAATTGTAACATGCTTTTCAAAACCTTGGTATTATTTTGTATTGGTTTGGTTATTCTAATGTAAATGTCATCCCATCCATTCATCACCTCTTCTCCGGCAATTAGGGTGACGGCTGGAGTTTTTATCCTGGCTGTCTTGGGGACAATGGGAATTACAATGTGGCGTCTTGGCGCATTGTATGCCTGACTTCTTTAACACAAAGTCTGTTTGGGTAGAAACAAAGGGGGAATTTACGGACCCCTGATGTTAAGAAAGAATAACATGGGTCGGCGGGGGCCTGCATTTTATGACCCCCTCCCTGCCTTATGTTATCATGGCACATGGGTGGGAAACATTTGCAGGCTACACCTCACAGCTGCTAAGCCCAAGGATCAAAGTCATGCTTTGAGCCCTTATCAAATTGGTTTTATTACTTGAGTCTGATGGTTGGAAAAGAATAAGTGTTGTTTGTTTATGTTAGGGCAACCCCAAAGATATATATTATATATATATGTGAAGAGGTTGGAGTGGCATCTTTGGAGACGCTCATATGGGCTTTGAGAGCTCCCTCAGGTGGACCAGTGCCTGAAGGACTTTAGAGTTGTTCCTTGCAAGACATGTTTTCTTGTGCAATCAAGTCTGCGTCAGTAGATATTCCTTCAACATCGAGATATCATCGCTGCATAAGAAACCGCAAGAATTTCGCATCACAAACAAACAAAAAAGCACAAGAACACTTTGGACAAGCCAAGAACTACGTCAAACAGAAATTTCGTAATGTGCACATAATGACTAAGCAATCTAGACTCATGAAGTCGCGAAATTATCATACCGTTATGGTTATCATACCAGCATTATCATATCGTAGAGACAAACAACACAACACCAACGCACAAACAGAGATAATTGTTTGAGTTGTCATTGAACCCAATGTGCAGGTCTTCCTTTGCATGTGGGAGGAACCCAGTGCACCTGGGGGGAAACATACAAACACTGAACATGCAAACCCAACACACAAAAAAAACAAATGAACAAGCAAATGTGACAGAGAAATACACTTGTTTTAAATACATGCTGCAGAATGAGAGTCTCTGAGCCCAATGTAGCGCTCTCTAAGTTTGTAACTGATCTTACGTAATCAGCAGAGGAGGTTTAAATTATAGATGAATCTATTAGTTGCATCTCAAGACCTACTTATTTCGAGTACATTGAATGAGCTTATTTATATGTCATGCTTCCCTTGTTACACAACATATATCACAATAAGCCTCTGTCCTTTTTTTTTCCCATTTAAGCCTCCAACACTTGTGCATTTACTGTATATATGTTCTATCTTAATCTGGAGCGCCAGTCATACTGAACAGATGGCACAGCCACGTGTCAGCGTGTCATCTGTTGCATGTAAATCTACTTTCTATTGCAAAGAGTGTGAGTGATCAGAATGGCTTGTGTAAGTGACAGGAAATACGGGCTTGTTTGCCAATTTTTGCATTCCAAACAATGCAAAGCATTTTCCCTGAAAAGAGAACTTGGAACGCCGTCAAAGCATTCTAGTGGTCACATATGTGAGCTCCTATAGGCTCGTAAACGTTAGTTGAGACAAGACGAGACTCCACTTGCACGTTTCCTCAACAAAGTCACGCAACATCTCGAGTCAGTCAGTCGGTTTCACAATGTGTTTCAAAGCCACCCCCCTTCCTCCAGTTCTGGGGCTGGGTTTTTTCCACCACGGAGGGCAAAACCTCTGTCAGCAACACAGCATGAAATCACCAGGAAACAGCAAAGTGACTGAAAGAAATGCCTTTACAACTTTTATCATTTGAATTTAACGCAGGGAAACACAAACATACATTCATACGTACACACACACTCTCTCTCTCTCTCTCTCTATTTCAAACAATTAAATTATAGTTTATACTCCTGATCTGTATATTTACCACCTTTCATGTTGTGTGCATACCTATGGCAGTATATATGAATAATCTTTCAGTGTTTCATACCTGCACTTTATAGCAACAGTTTAATTATTCATGTATATATATATTGTAATGTGTATATACTGTAGATTTTTCACTGCTGCACACTCTGGTTGGATGCTAACAGCATTCCGTTGCTCTGTATTTGTTTAATGTGCAATAACAATGAAGATTAATCTTATCTAAACTGATCTAATGTGATCTAATCTGATACTCCTATGAACAAGAAAATACACATTCTATTTTTTACATTTAAAATAGAAACAAGGTCATGAAAAAAGTTTATTTTTTTTATTCTTACGTTAACTCTAGGATATAAAGCATTGCATTGCATCTATTTTAACTCCAACTTCCTCATTTTGCATATCCCTTTGCAAAATAACAACTTGTCATCTGACCAATCAGGTGCGAGTTCTTTTTTTTTTTATTATAAAGTCCCCAGTTCTGATGACTGTTCCATTTATTACTTTTTGCTTGAGGGACATCTCTTGGTGCTGTTTAAAAAAAAAAAAAACAAACATAGTAACAAACTCATATGTATTCGACTTTATACATTAAATCATGTGACGGGCCCTTTGCGTGTGTAAAATGCTCTTTCGGCCTCTGGAAACTATGGTGGTACATGCTGCCGTGCAACATTAAGGAAGTATGCTCTTCGTGCAAACATCACAAAGTGCTCTGTAATGTTTTTGTAAGGAAACTGGCATTTCGTCTCAGCTTTGACTTTTGATAGATAATTCCTATTGACCGGGCTGCAGGACCCAGAAGCTTTAAAAAGAATAAAATATTTGCCACTTTTTTCCTTTTCTTTTTTTGAAAAATCTAAATATGTGCATCTTTTACTTCCAACCCCACCTCCTAACCCAACGCCGCTGTAGATTTGTCTTCCTCAGAGCATGTTGGATGCACCTCTCTGCACGGTGGCCCGCCTGATTTTTCCACATTAAGGTGCGACGGCCTGTGGTTGTTGTTCGGGATAGATTTGGCCCGTGTGTTGTTGTTAGAGGTCTGTCAAAGGACAGACCAGTCACATGCTGACCATGTAATCCTGTCTCACATGCAGATGCTGTTTGGATCTTTCTGCAGAGCTGCTTGTTCCCTTGCTGCAACCTTGTGACTCACCCCGGGTGGAGCATTGTAGGCAAACTCAGGGCAGACACATGACAAAGGATGCACTTGATACATGTAGGCTGGAAAAAAAACACACACACAACAACAACAACAACAACAGGAGGCGGTCAGTTCTATTTACACGCAGAGTTTCGCCATCTTTGACAAAGCTGACTAATAAGACCCCTGCTTGCCCGTCTGCGTCCTGGTCACTAATTCTTCAAGGGAGCACGTCAAGCTTAATCCCCTATTACCGAGGCTATGTTAAGTGTAAGCATCTGACTCTCACACACTTTCAAGAGGAGCCCCCGCGCAGAGGGAGGGGGGAGATAAAGAGAATTCCCAACTGATGAGCTTTGAGCTGCAATCAGAGTTTTGTTTTGTTTTTGCACCCCAACAAACTTTGCAGGCATCCTCTGCACTGATCAGATGTACGACAGAGGAAATGTGGGGGAGAGTGGCTGGCCGCTGAATCCCTCTCGCTTCAAGACAATCCTATCAAGAGATCTCCCCGGCGGGAGTCGTCATTCACTTTGGAGCCTGCGTCGACTTCCATCTCACCGTTTCTTACGTAACAGCTGGCTGGGAGCTCACGCCGTCGGCTCAGTACTTTGACTGTCAGATGAAAAGCAAACACGTGCCTTACACGGTGCCAAAAAACCAGCTATACAGTAGGCCGGGCAGGTCGCAACAATATAGGGGTTTGTTTGCCTATAATGTGCAACGGGTGTGTGAGCGTCTCATGTTTCAGCCTCACGTAAGGGCAGAGTGAAGGAGTTGGAGAGAGACCTAAAGCTTTTCAGGTCAGTCTCTGGCTAAGTACGGGCTTACCACTCTCTCTCTCTCTCTCTCTCCCTCTTGCTCTCTCTCTCGCTCACTCCCCCCCCCCCCCCTCTCTCTCTCTCACTCAGGCGGTAATCCCTGTTTAATAGCAAATTAGAATATTGGCAGTGACAGCAGTGGCGAGATATGTTTTCTTTTGCCTTTGAGGACACGTCAACAGATGGGGACAAGGTTGCAAATGTGCCTGTCAGTCCATCAAGCAAAATGACATAGAGTTGCACAATGTGCTTGCAGTGGCTATGGGGTTCCGAAAACACAGTGTGCGGCAAAAGACCAACACTGCCCTAAAAATACCTTTCTTTTTAAAAAAAAATTACCCTGTTTCATTACATTATACCAGCAACGACGTTCCTGTTTTTGTCACAATTTGCCTGTCTCTGCTTTGTATCTTCACTTGACGAAAGACCAAGGCATTTGGGTTTCGAGACAAAGACAAGACCGAGACTGTATATATCAAAGAAAAATCCCAACATAAAACAGCTGAAGTTTGCTTCTACGCATACAACGGAACAGAAACATATTTTTTCAGCAAGGAATCTTTTATTTTTCTCTATGTTCTGTAACATGTCAATGGTTTGCCAGCTATTTTGAACCATTTTCAAAAAAACACCTTTGCTTCATAAAATTAAAAAAAAACAAAAAAAAAACTAGGAATTTGAAGGCTTGCCAAGCAAGAACAAAATGCATTAAGAACAAATTTAATGTCTGAGCTCAATGCTAAAAATACGCTCATCTCACGCATGGCGGTTGTGAAAGACCTCAAAGTTCCACATGGCTCTAGGGATGAGGTGGTTAAGCAGAAGCTTTCTTTTCTTTTATTATCTGTGATTGCTGTGTTGGCTGAGACTCAACCGGTCTCGATCAAAAATCTCCAGTTTGCCAAGACCGAGACTGAGACCGCGTCAAGGCAGAGTAATAATGCTTCCAAGGCGAGACCGAGACCCTTAAAAAGTGATCTTGAGACCAAGACCAATCTAGTTAATGCAACATAATGACTTTTATCAATCTGTATCTTTGCTTACTATTGATTACATTTATTTGTATTAAGACATTTATAGAGGCTAGATGAACCATGTGGCAGATTGTTCTACACCAGGGGTCACGAACACGGTGCCCGCGGGCACCAGGTGGCCCACAAGGACCCCATGTGTCGCCCGCTGGCCTGTTCTAAATATAGCACAACTTGGTGAGCTACATCTAAAATTAAATTTCATTCTGTTGCTATTATTTTGTAATCACACTTGCATTTATATATATTCGAAAATGACAATATCTTGAAAAGAAATATGAAAAATATTTTATGATACACAAGGTCTTTGCGGATAATTATTGTGAGAAATTAACATGCTTAGTGTCTTCATATAGATGAGTATCGTTAAAAGTAATATATAACTAAAGGCTGAGAGAACATTTTCTTTCAGGAGAGCGTAGAAAACTGGTTGCACTTCGTATGACCCAGTTGTACCCATGAGGCAGCTCTCGGGTTCAAAAAGGTTGGTGACCCTTGTTCTACACAGATAATACTGCAATGTTTTCCCTTTTTGTTCCCTATCATATTTTCACTCTGGTATTTCACTGCTATCTATGACTCTGAATACATTGAATTCAGAATTAAAACAATTGATGAGTTCAAAGAGCTAAAAACTATACACATACTAACCATAGTTTTTGTGAAATGAATTGACTTGCGAAGAGAAGCAGCAGCAAAACCAAGGCCACAAGATCAAGCAGTCTCATTCCTGTTAACAACAGATTTACTGAAGGTCAGAGCAGAGCTGGCCCAAGGCGTAAGCAAAGTAAGCGACGGCTTAGGGCCCCAAGGCCACTACCCCCCCCCCCACCCCTCCCCACTCCCCCAAAAACAAAAAACTTAAAAAAAAAAAATTTTCCATCTATAAATGATGATTTCTATATGATTCAAAGATATATTATTGTACAAAAACACATTTCCAACAGAGTGCAGCTGCTGATGTAGACCTAGTGATTCTTAATGCATCTGTAGCTAAAGCTTCGCTGCACCAGTGCCTCCTGCCAAGAAAAAAAAAAAAAGTGTAACTTGAGATCTGCACCTTTTTGAAACCAAAAATAATAAACCAGATGACACATTTACAGTAAGAACATTGTCTACCTGTTTATTTTTGTTACTTTGTCAGTAAGACTAGATGATATACCTCACTTTGAGCTTTATCACTTGGAATGTTGTGTAAATCAACCCCAGGACACTATTGCAGCTGGATGTGCAACCCTTTGAGATTAAAAACCATATGTGGCAGCCTGGACGTGGTCCATGATGCATTAATTGAAATTATTCGTATTAAGTTTGCATCGGTATTACTTATATTTCTGATTATTTTACCTTTGGAGATACAGCAACAGCATAATTTCAACGTGTAATACATACATGTGTAAAGACATGACAGACAGTTCATAAGATGTAAACAACACTGCCAGAGCTGCATTGAACTCATTGTAGGTGTGTGAATGATCAACAATCAATACTGGCTGAAATAGAGGGCCCTAAAATCAAATTTTGCTTTGGGCCCCCATGGAGGCTTGGGCCGACCCTGCTTGTATGAAAGCGGGTTCTAAACTAATATCTGCTGCTGCTGCTGCAGCTTCATATGATGCATCAATAATACATCACCGTTCATTTTGTTGATTACCTTGTCCAAACACACTCCCAATGTAACGGCAGCCGGGGACTAACTCAAACAGAGTACACTTTTACTCATGGTTCGAACCGACACGAACAAAGCATGACGTACAACACCAACAGAACATTATTCATGCACCAACACGCTCACAAACACTCGCACACTTGCAGTTTCACCACAGCAATTAACATAACTCCCCAACATAATTCCCCCATAATCCTTTGCGGCTTGAGGGGAGCATCCTGCTCTCCACAGCCGCCACAATATCAAGTATGAAGCTGAACTAGTGTCTTTCCAAACTTGTCTTAAAAGTTTCCCTTTAATACTCAAAAAATCCGTAACCCCACTTGTCGAGTGACAACACTGAAAAAATGACCAGTAGTTAAAAAGAAGATGTAGTGATGGTGACATGAAGACAGAGGGTCCAGAAGGTCCTGGGTTTAAATCAGAGCCTTTGTGCAGAGTCTGTGTGTGACTCTTGTGTCGGAGTCGATTTTTACCACCTTCCACCTTCTAAAGGTTCAGTAGATTTCAATTACTCTGGCGAGAGGGTTGAATGTCCCTCAGTTTATTAGAATCGTGTTTAAAAAAAAAAGTGGCCTCTCCAAGTTGGAAATGGCAATTAAATGGGAATTATGGAGATTAATTTAAAGTATTTATGCCTCTAAAGGTCACATACTTAACTTCAGGGCTGTGGGAACAACATTAAGTTTGAATCTGCTCAGTATTTTCTGAGTTATTTTTGTTCTGCCAGTAAAACTAAAATAGTCTCAACCTAAAATGCCCAAATATGCCTCACTAAATGTGACATTTAAACTAAATTTTACTCTTCTCGTTTTCATATTTGCACAATTTGCCTCATTTTTATTATTTTTTAAATGTCCAGGTTTGCATTGCAAAATGAGTTGCTTTTAGTTGTAATTGCATTTTAACTATTAAAAAGTATTAAATCTCACAGTGAAGAAAGTACAAACACGCATTCACACTTCTTCTTTTGTCATGCGTGTGGAGTTTTCCATTACTGCTATGGCTGCACGTAGCTATACTCACCAAACCATAAAGCACTGCATAAAAGAGGCTTGCCAGGTATTAACTGGCTGTGCGTTTTAAACATGCAAGCCTGAGTCCTGCAGAATCTGGGCTGCGAGCCAAGGGTTTTGTTGTCTAAAGATGGCCTCAGAGTTCCAGTTGAAGTGCACTTTAATGTGCCCTCTAACAGCAGCTCTGCCCCACAGTGAACTCTGTAGGATCAGAGTTTTGGACCTCAGACCTCCATTAAGGTGACGAACAGCTTTGTCTTCCGCCATCCCGCAAGACTCTTTATAACGGGGGTGATGGAGCCCACAGTGGTGCCACTTATAAACGGTGGCTTGAGCACAAAGAGGCACACATACACACCTTAAATCACTGCTAACGGTCCAACAGTGCCGCCACCATTGACTGACTCCCCCCCCACACACCCTCAACACACACAAAAATCTGCACACTGGTCAAACAGGGCAATTAAGAGAAGCGTTCCCATGAATTCGGGAGCCCCCGAGAAGGATTTACTCGCGTCCAACAAAGTGTGTAGAGGAGCGTTTCATCGCATAGCAGCAGCAAACTTCCGCTGTCACGAGTGACCAAGTCAACGTAGGAAGAAAAAGCGGGAAATGGCGCCACCTTGAGGTGGCACAGCTTTTGTTTCTCTTCTGACGCGCCACAAAGAAAACCAATGTTTAATCTTATATATTTATTTTTGTCAGTAACTTCTTTTCAATGGTGACTCAAATGCTTTTAGTTCTAACAGAGGTCAATAAAAACGGGAATAAAGAGGAATGTTTTTCACGTGTATAGAGAGGAAACTAAAAGCAGGAAGTACAGAACAATAAAGCGGAAGTTCACAACCGGAGAAGTGAGAATGTATGGCCACATGGTGGCACGACGGGGAGATGAAAACTCAAGTTCATTTCGACTTTCAGGTCAAGCAATCGATACATTACATACAAGGAAAGGTTCACTTTGTAAACTTAACCGCGATTCAGCCTGAGCATGGCTGAAAATGTTTCATTACTGGTTCAGTTTTTGCCTTTAGCACAAATTCAATGGAAGAAAGCACTTCTTTGGCACACAACCCAGAATATATCGGACAAACTCCAGGACTGTTTTATAAGGCTGAAATAGATAGGAATGACAATACAAAACAAATCAGTCATGGATTTTCACATGCAAACAGCTTTATTTTGAGTATGCACTTTCCAGAATAAATGCTTTCAAGAGAAGTTTTATAAAGTTCCTTTAAAGTTAAGCCAACATGCATACACAAAGGGGAAGTGCTTAGTTTTGGGGAGAGTGGTTTAAATACACATTACATCATGTAATATCAAATAAGGAATTACAGACTTCTTTCTGTAAAATATTCTAGTTTATCTGTTCATCAATTACCCCAATATTCCTCTTATAAGGTTCAAAGGAATCTTTTCTAAATGCCAGCCCAGCAAACACAGAGCAGCTCCGAAGCTGATCTGTGTGGGCTGGCATTCAAACATTTTGGGACAGTAAGTGTTTTTGTATCATTTACACAAATAGTATACAAAATAAATCCTTCCGGCAAAATATAGCACAATCCTTTTGTCTCAAATAATTCAACCCTCAAATTCATAACTGAAATACCAGTCTCAGGGAAAAAAAAAATAGGCAACACAAACAATTTCCTGTGAGTATATAGATATATATAAAAAAAAATGTATGGAAATCATATACATATTTTAAAAATAAAACAAACATAAATACATGTTTTTTTGTTGCTTACTACTAATGTATGCGCTCTCTCCAGCCTTAAAAAGAAGACATCAATTTTCAAAACTTTGCAGCAACAAACCACGACACGCCGACAACTCAGCACTCAATGTTGATTTGGAAGAGCAAATCCTCCAAGATCGCCAGCTTCTGGTTGGCCTCCTCGATGGCACTGTATGTCTGCACGTTGCTGGTGATGTGGAAGCGGATGTCATCCACCAGGGGGACTGAGTCGGTCACATGACGGTTCTCTAACGAGTCGGCATCCTCTTTGATCACCTCTGCAAACTCTGCGCGGCCCACCAGCTGAAACACAAACACATTGGACATGCAACTTCGTCCTCAGGAAATAAATAGCTGTCAAGACTTTTGGCTGTTCAGGTAAGGGCTTGAATATGAAAGTAGTTCAAAAAGTAATGCATCCGTCGGAGCAAAAACTTGTGTGCTGAAATTAAAGGGTAATTCAGAGCCTGAATCTGAAGAGGAACAACAATGATCAACAACCATTATGTGCGTTTCACTTCTTTTTCAAAGTGTTCAAAGCACAGAGGCACGGACTCTCACGTGATCGATGAATTTTGCCATGTACTCGGTGCAGTAATCCTCCAGCCTCGAGAGGTGGAACAGCTTCGCTATCTTCCACATTTGCACCACGTTGTCCTTACACACCGCCTGAGCCAGTGACTTCCCACAGATGCGCTTCAGTCCCGGCAGCAGATACATGTCGGCCACGCACAGCACGTCAAACACATTTTCTGCAGTGAGCTGGAAATCAAAAAAATATATGTATATGCAATCAGTCAGTCTGCAGACGGCAAAGATGGTTTTCCAACTGACACCGGTTCCTTTGTGAAATAAATCTGACTTAGTTGCTTATTCTTATATAAGCTGGACAACAACAAAATGCTGCTACCTGACCATATTATGATCTGAAAATACGACTTGATTGTTTGCAGTTGCACGCAAGGCCACATCAAATTGAGGGCATGAGTACGCACTGTTTCTTTGGTACACTATTAACAGATCATCATGGTATTCTCATTTGGCATTTGAAGCTTGTGCTCAGATTTTGGCACTGATAAAGATCTCGTGAGGTTTTCTGCATTTCTGTAGAGCTGCATTAGATCCTCTTCCACAAGCACGTCAGTGACACGACAATGCTGTGCCATCAACTATGTGGTTTATAAAGATGAACACTTGTGAAAGGGAGAGAGGCGGCACCAGTAACATGTCATACAGGTTGACCCAGTAGAACTGGCGTAATGGTAGCTTGATCTTAGCCATTTTTGTAGCTCCTGTTATTAAACATTTCCACATTCATTCCAATTAAGATTTAAAAAAAACAATTGATTTGACTGCTACAACTACTTAAAAGGACTTATTAATTTGGGATATGTGAGAAGAGGCTGAAAGAGCAAAAGTCATAACTACTTCTGCGACACATCCTGCTCCTCCTGTCTTCACGATCTCATGACTCCCAGCAATGAAACCAGTTTTGTCAGTGCCTCGCTTGTAAAATGTAACGTTTGTAATGGAATGTTTTTTTTACTTTTTGTTTTATAACCCAAATCATCTGAACGGAGAAGTCCAGGAAAGCAGAAGATCAGGGACAAACCGCGCACCAACCTGAGTGTCATCGGTGTAGATGTAATACATGACGCTGATAAAGATGTCATGCGAAATGTCGTGCAAAGTAATGGCCGGGGTGCTGGGCTGGGACTGCAGCTGCTCTCCCTCACTGAAGTGGTCCTCCACCATAGCCTTAAAGTAGTCGCTGCGTCCACAGAAAAATGCCTGGAGGCACAAGCGGGCGGCCCATTAAAGTAGCAGAGTCCCGGCTCATTTATGTGCTGTTAATGAGACATTGTGAGAAATACCTTGTGACACAAGAAGTCATAACCATCGACTCTGAAGCAGATGTCAGGACACGTTGGGAAGTGATCCACTCTGTTAAAGGGTAGTTCACCAAATCCAACCTGGAGACAGTACACAGAGAAAAAGCTTCTTTTTTCACAACCGCTGTGGTAGCGGATGTCATTCTATGTCATTATTTCCTTTCTTACTCTTAGATCAGGGGGCATGGCGCAATCTGCCAATTGAGCCATGTCCTCCTGCAGGCGACAGCTATTGGCCTCCAGGCTCAGGACCTTGACACAGACTCCGGGCTTGTTGGACACTAGAGCACGAGAAATACACAGACACACATGAGGCAATACGTGCGTACTGGGGAGAAGAATAGTAAGAAAGTTGTGCACACAATTCAGGGGAACTTTCTTACCAAACTCATACACCTGTTTGCATTTTTTCTGAAGCTCCTCTATGAGAACATTCATTTTGCACTGCTTGGCCAGTCGTCTGCAGTCCTCCACCAGGGTGATGTCGATAGCCATTCTTCCTGAAACGTGCGACACACACGTAGGTTCAACTCTGTGTTTATACCTGAGGACTTCAGTGTTACAACGTCGGGCCGTGCGTGCGTGATGTTTCACACAGAGATGTTTCTTAATAGGATGTCTCTGCCTTCTAAAAAACATCTGTTGCAAAACTTGCAGACACATTTTTTTATTAGTGGCAGTCCGCCAGTTGTAAGGAGTGCCTGTTTGTTAAATCGTCTCATCGTGACCCCTCGTTGGTCACAGGCTCGCAAAATGGGAAAACACCTTGACAGGAATCTTAGAAGTGGATCTTTTGTCTTCTTTAACATTAACAGTCCTGTATCTTGCATTTTGTAAGCTATAATTACTTGGTATAATATACTATACCCCTAAAACTGTATAAGACCCCTCCCCCCGCCCCCACTTCATATTTATTATTCTGTTTGCAACACTTGATTCTAGCCTCCTGGTTGGACTGATGTTTTACTGGAGCATCCACGTGTTTGGGAAGGAGGTGGCTACAAGATGGTCTGAGAATTCGGCTCTCAACACCTGGCTAGGCGTGTCATAAGTGTCCTCTGTAACTAGGGGATTGCTTCCATTCAACAACAACAAGTTTTTGCAAACCAAAGAAGTCAACAAGCCGGTACACGCAAAGAGACACTGACGCAGAGTCAGGCCACGTTTGAGCCAACACCCACCTGTGTAGAAGTATTGCAGAATAGCTCTGAAAGCGGCAGGATTCACCTGAGCGTTAAAAAAAAAAAAAAAATTTAATCTAAAACAGACCTCATGTGAGGGTTATGCAAATGTTTAGTGACAAAAAAGGCAAACAATGAAAACAATAAAAAGTTAATGAACCAGAATATTATTTTATCTACCAGAGGGTGTTTGAGGGTGATCAGTTTCTTCTCGCTCCATTTGGTTTCAAACATGCGAGTAAAGTATTCGGAGCGAGCGCTCAGGATACATCTGTGAGCTGGGAATATTTGTCCATGGACCAGGAACTCGACATCGCTGTATTGACCCTGTTCCAACAACCTGTGGCACAAATATGTGGAACAGTACGCGTAAGGTGAACTAAACTGCTGTGAGACATAACTAGTCTGTTTCTTTGCGGAAAAACGAAAGGTATACTGTATTTGCATGCGTTTCCCTCTGCCCCTCACATGTGCAGGCAGTAGTCGAAGCCCTCCCGCTGCATGGCGCGGACACTGACGCACTTGTAGTCCTTGAGTGTGCGTCGCACGCTGTCATTCAGAGAGCCGTACATGCACCTCTCGCCGTCGAACGTGTTGGCTTCACACTTGGCGCCTGACAGCAGGAGAAAAGAAGAGAAAGGGAGCTGATTACACCACGGATATCTTCTGCGATCGTGCGCAACCTGTAGAGGTTTTACTCGTGAGAACAACCCTAAAAAGTGAAATACCAGTCTTACCACTAGCCAACAGGTAATGGACCAGCTCCTCATGGCCACAAAGGCACGCGTAATACCTTTAGGGAGGAGGGAAATACACCACAACTTAAATTTTGAGAAGTGATCATGAAGTGGCTCAAGAATGTGTCACAATTTTGGAACTTACAGTGGGGTGCTGTCCCATTTGTCTCTTACATTGAAGTCCACGTCTCTTTGTTCCACAAGGTATCTAAGAGAGAAAAGAAACAGGTGGTTTAAAGTCTTGCACTGGACGATTGGAGCAGCTGTGGGCATCCAATGCCCAATACTGCTCTCATTGACTGATGTCACTTTATCCAGCATGAAAGCCTCCTTGTGTTCAGTGACCCATTTAAAAATGTGGAGTACTCTGCTGTGTCAATTCTCCTCCACATCAACGCATCAGAAGGGGGCGGGGGGGGAAGTCCAGCATAATGTTTAGTTGAAGGTCAAACGGGGGAAAGCGAGGAGAGAGGAAATTAAATTGCCTATATCTTATTAAAACCGGTAGCACCAGAACAGAACAGGAGCATACGCAGTTGTCGCTTGCATAATCAGTCACCAACGCATCCCTGTCCAGCGCCAGGGAAAGGTGTGTTAGGAAGGTTTGGAGAAACCCCCCCTTGGATAAATCAAAACCATCTCGTCATTGTTGGCACTGCAAACTGAGCAGCAGCACCGTATTACGTTTACGCGTTAGCTCACTGTTGGCGCCATGACACTGCTTCCTGAGCCATATCGTATTCAAAACAGTCAGACGATGAGGGGGTTAACCCGGAAACCCGGACACGCAAATAACGTAGGAAATGGCAATTACGCACACATGCGCAGCTGCTGATAGCGTTGTTTCTTTTTGTTGTTGTTGTTGTTGTTTTGTTTTTTTTAAAGGAAGGCAAAGGCAAAGCAATGACAGCGTCCGCTGAAGCTGACTGTTTACCTGACTCTACAAATGTCGCCCCTTCTGCAGCTACTAAACAAGTCGAACACGTCCATAGTGACCGTAGTGTTTGCAGTCCTCTTTGATGCATTGGGACGGCCTGTCTGCCGTGCGGGGAAGCGATGGTCGGGTGAGACTTCGGCGTTTTTGCGAGCGCTGGACTCTGGTGGAAGTTCGCGGTCTGGCTTGTCAGAATCCTTTTGGCACAGTTGTTGTTGACACTCGGAGAGGCTCGGTGTTATGATGGAAGATGTCCGGCGGTCACGTGACCCTCGTCGACTTCACTGGAGTAGGACACGAAAGCACTCAGGGGGATCGCGTAAACAGAAAATGTTGAGTAATTGTTTTCCACCCGTATAGACAATACAGGATGAACAGTTGTGTTTTTAAGTGAATTAATCCACAGTCCTATTTTTTTTTATATCTTTTTTTTTTTTTTGCTATGATTGTCATATGAATAAGCCACGGCAGCTAAATATCGGACCGAAAGCTTGTTACGTGAACGCACCACACTGTGTGTTGTTTACATCTTTATAGCCCAATAAGCGACGTGCACAAAAAAATCTCCACATCAACATTTCTGGCATTATCAAGTACGAATTGTGCTTCTGTTTGCTTACACGAAGTTCCACGTTACAACACACCTCTGTCCAACATTTCACAACAACACTAATCTGAGGTCCATGTTACATACTGTAGTAGACAAAAGTCATTTAGCGTGCTTTGATTTTGGTTTTCTACTATATTTTTTTTTTGTGTCCTCAACTTAATGGCTTTTACAGCAACATGTATTTAAGATGACTGGAATTAAATGCATTTACCTTTACGTTTGGTGGGAGAATTCTTCACAGTATATGACCACCTGGTTTGGAACGTAGGCAATTCAAATGCTTGCAACGGTATTTTTGTATGGCTGTGGTGGTGAAAGCGTTCTTCTTGTGTATCGAAATCAGGCGTGTTTTGATAAATGACAAGTCAATCTAGAGTGCTACCAGCGTTACGATTCACATACTGACTGTGCTTTTTTTTTTTTTGCTTTTTTTTTTACCCTGCAAAAATGAACGTCATCGTGTTGCCTTCGCTCCCTCCTGTCCTGCTGCACGCTCAAAATGTGCGCAAACTGACCACCAGCCTATCACACCTCGGTAGGTGGGGCTTACAAGTCTTGAAACCATAGACATAATGCTTGAAACTATTGTCGTCAGGTGTGCCCTCCAGCGTTGCAGTGGATGCAGTTGGATTTGCTGCCCTCCTCTGGTCAGAGAAAGGCATACCGCTTTGTTTAGCGTTTCTGAGTGGCATTTCTTTTTCTTTTTTTTCTTCTTTTTACTGTAGTGCACACGAAATTCACATTTCAGAGCCTACCAGGCTGGTAATACATGGCTTAGTGAAAAAAAACAAGCAAATGTTTTTACCAATTTATCCATATTTTCATTGTTTTTTTTTATTTTTATTTTTTTAAAAATTTATATTAAAACAAGTATGATGGCCTGAAAATTCACTTTTTCGACAAAAATGTGGCAGTACCATTGTCAATAATTTTACAGTTTTTTTTTTTATTTATTTTTACATACAAATAAAAAGAAATGTAATAATAATGTTCACACTGACATAATTGTAGGGGTAAGCAATTTAGCCATTTTTATTGTAAAAACATACATACATACAATAATTTGTAGTTTGTAGAGAAATTTACACCTGAGCAGTTTTTGTTGTTACCAGTCAGTTTTCTCGTCGAAATTTCAAAAGGTGCTGTTTCAATAAGGAGACCTGAAGATGAAGCTTTTCTTGTTCCAGCTGTAGGTTTTCTTTCTGCAGTTTCAATATGTCCAAATGCACTTGCTCTGTCACTGTGTGGGGAACAAGGAAAACACACAGACAAGCAGTTTGCATCATGCGAGCCTTCAGGTTGAGCACGAAATAGACCGACGTGAAAATCTTTCCCTAATTCCAGCTATGCCTTGCAAGTAATTATACCTCTGCTGTCCTGCGCAGAAAAACACTGCTGTGAGAGTTCAAAGAACAACCGGCCTGCGGTTATAATGTCTATTGTCTATTGGGGGGACGGAGTGAATCATGTTATTATTCCGTACCTGTGACAGCTCTACTGACTGATGCGTTCTGGGTGTTGACATTGTCACGTCTCTGAGTAGTTTTTTCCATCCAGAACGGCATAACTTCACATAATTCAACTTCAACAGGGTAGTGGTCGCTAACTCTCAGGGCCTGCAGGGCAACACACGTCTTTACACTTCATAGGGCGTTAAAGTGAACGTGCGCTTACGAGCATTTTTTTTTTGCTGCGAGGAGAATACGCACCATTTCTTCAGTCATACCGTACTCCTTCTGGAAATTGAACGGCTTGGCAGAGTTCGGCAGGACAGCCGCAAGCACGTCATCCCCATAAACAACAATCCTATAAGAAAATTGTGTCAGTTCATCCGTCGTCGGATAAAAATATCATTACGTTTTGATAGTGTCTAGAAATAATTCTCTGGAATTCCAAGAATGGAGATCTCGAATGTATACATGCCGGTCGTGGGTGTGCTCGTTTGATGTTTTTGCAGTCGTGTCGACGTCATCGGCAATGAGCCAATGGAAATTCCTGTCGCTGCGAATACGAACCCCTGTCATCTCCTCACTGCGGGTGTTCCCTCTAAAATCACCCAGGATGATTACATTCTGAAAGGATTAAAAAAATCAAAAATTTAATTTTTTTTTGCAGTAATATGTAGGAATAAAGTCAATATCATATCCAAACAAAGCTGACATCATTATGTGGGCATTTAAAAGTTGTGAAACTCTGAAATGAATAATAAAAAAAAACAGACAGTGGAACTCACGTCGGTTTTCCATTTGTCTTTGACCAACAGGAAGACGTCGTACAGCTCATCCAGCTCTTTCTCCGAGTCCCACGGGGTGCTGCGGACCGGGATCATCACTATTTCCTTTAGCACTGCAATCACAAAAGTCCTGCCGATGAGACTCAGACCCGCATGCTCCGATTCAGCCACTGCACCGATGATAGACAAACAGAGGCAGAGGCTGACAACGATTCAAGTGCAACCCTGATTGATGGAAGGTCGGTCGATTAAGCGATTCAAGCAATTCATTGAGACTTGACTGCCGCGTCACTTTACTCTATTCTCTGGCTTGTTCAGTGTGCAGCTGAACAAGCCGAAGTTGAAGTTCTTTGCAGGCTTGAAATGAAGGGAGCACATTTCATACTTACATTTGTTGCCTGTAAAGTTCAGAAATTATAAAAAAAAAATAAGGAAAAATGGTTAGACTGCAACTTGATGTGTGTTCCCAAGGTGAGATACCTGGAGCAGCAGAACAAAATGCTGGAAACCAAGTGGAAGCTGCTGCAAGATCAGACAGCCAGCACCTCTAACGCAGAGCCCCTGCTGAGAGCCTACATCGCTAACATACAGCGACAAGAACAGGCTAGACATGGAGAACGGAGCCATGCACGCAAACGTGAACAACTATAAGAAAAGGCAAGATCCGTCTTGGCAAACGAGGGGAGAAAAAAACAGCAGCACCTGTGAACTTGAGCCCAGTTTTCAGACATGAAAAAGAAGAAAAGAAAAAAGGGGAAAAGGGAGAAAAAGAAAAAAGTTTAGAAAATATTTTGAGATTTTGTTGATAACGTTCAAGGCCTTTCATGTCCAGCCTCAATGCCACACCTCAGGTGTGCTGGTTCCCGTTAAGCGCCAGTGCATCCTGAGATCACACACTCTCAGGCCTTCAATCACTTCTTTGAAAAGCGCAATTTAAAGAAAGTTATCATTTGTGTGTGTAGTGTTTGTGTTTTTTCAAGCTTCAAAACTATCTTGTATATCTTGTGGGAGTTCAATTTCAGCGCAATTTATTTTCTTTCCCTGTTCATTTTGTCAAGCATTTGAGGCCTTTAAATTGTTTGCAACAATGTTCTTTTGGATGCGCCGGCACTGTTTTTATTGCATGACTGCCTATGGTCATCAGGGTGTGTGAGAGCGTTGGAGGGTTTGGGGGAGGTGTGTGTGTGGACGTGTGTGTGAATGCACACAGAACACACACACGCTGACTTGACTTGATAAACCTGCCTTCTGTTCATCTGTCGCACCAGATCAGATCTATGCCGCTGTTCTAAACATAGGCATGACTCACACGCGCCGCAGACAGGCGCAGACACAATGGCTGAATGAGGACACGGAGAAACAAAAGCTACAAAAAAAAAAAAATCAAAACACACAAATCAAGGCGTCCGGTTTTGTAATAACCCATCAAAACTGACCCGTGTTGTGAGACTTGAAGTGGAGAATGTAGGGCTCCCTTGCAAAGGCGTCCACGTCGTCCACCTGGTTATCCTCATACTGATATGAGTCGACCAGATCGACAACATCATCTCTTGGAAGGGAAGAAAAAATAAAAATATGGCGGCAGACAATTACATAAATAAACGTCCCTGTGGTGATGTGATCTCGTCTTACCTGTACAAAAACAAGAACTGCTCCTTGTATCTGTTCCTTCCCAGGCGGCTACTGAGCTGCATAGCATAGTGATGAGTTGTGTTGACTCTATGAAACAAAGCAGAAACAGCAACGAAGAGACGTGCCATGACGCTAAGAACACAAGCAGGACATTTTCACATGGATAAAAAGCTGAATTGCAAAGCTACCTGTTCAGCTCCTTCAGGAGAAGTCTCACAGAAGCTCCGCTAACATCGACCACCTCCAAAATCACTACAATGTCATATCGAGATAAAATCTAGGAAAAAACGAAAAAAGATCCCACAAGATTCAATTAAAGTTGAATTAAAATTAAAGCAGATTCAATTGATAAGTGATTTTCACAGCAGCCTGACTCTCCATTTGGCTGCTTCTCAAATATTACAGCACCAACTTATGCATTCAAACATGACTCACATTAGTCATAGTAGTCTCTTAACATTCTGACTGTGTTACCTTGACAAAAGTCGAGAGGATGTCCAGATCTGAGGCTTTCGTGAGCCCAAACCGCTGAGCGTTGAATGAAGCAATCTTCATGTCTGACAAGAGAGGATTGAAACATTAAAAAAGAACACCTAAAAATGAAGACATTGTTAAATGCAAACAGCTATTTTTCTACTCGAGTGTACATACCCTCAATAGTGTGGTTACTCCGTGCAAAAGGCACAGCCTGACTGGCGCAGAGCGTCGGCACACCTCCAGAATAAACCCGGTTGTACGAGAGATTTATTTCCAAGTGTTTTAAAAGGGAGGTGATGCTTCACAGTTTAAACAAAGGAAAACATGATTGACACCACACAGACAAGTTTTTTTTTTTCTTTTTTTTCCGCTTACAACCATCATGTCACTTTCAGTGACTACTCATGCAGAAAAAACAGCATAGTTTAATATCATTACATGTTCGGCCTATTAAACTGTGAAAGAAAAGAATGACCAGGATAATCAAACATCAGGAGTCAAACAATAAACTCATGACAAGCAGGTTTTTAACAAAATGAGAGACAGGAAACAGGAAATTGGTATCCCTGGGGTCAGATAAGAGGTTGAGGATTGATAACATCACAGTTTGGAATTTGAGAGGTCTAATAAAGCAGCCTTTTCTTTCCAGGTCAAGAGGTCCTGGTTGCAAAAGCTTGGTCATTTGAAGATTCACACCTATATCTTGGAAACGAATGGACAAAGCCTGAAGACAAAAGGGAGGCAGTCACGTGTAGTCACGTATACCCTCTGTGTTCTTCGCGCAATCTGGCCGAGTATCGTGAAAATGATTTTGTTTCAACAAGCGTGAGATCAGGACGTATAGCCAAATATCCTTTCCACATTGTTCCATTTCCTATACTGATCCCTCAGCTCTCCTCATCATTAAAGTAAAACATTAAGCCTTAAAATAACTGCACTTTCTGATTCCTCAATTGCCGTTGTATTAATTTACAGGATAAACAAAACATTTGTGAATCGGTCGCACTTGTCATTTGGAGGATCTTGTTTTCACCTCAAAGAGAAACTTGATGAGTACTCTCAGGAACATAAAGCTGCAGAACCAGCCTAAATTCCAGCGCACGCAACAATGAGGCTTTTAGGCAGAAGGGGGGTAGGTGGGAGAGCAGGTGGCATGTGTCAGACTGGTTTACCCACATTGGTAGGCCACATAGCTCTGTTATCAGACCACACCCTTACCTATCTATAAAGAGGGACCCTAAAGAGAGAGACAGATGCAGTGCAGAGCTCAACCTCCTGGTCTCCTCATCTCTCTCCAGCAGCAAACGCAGCAAATATGAGTCTGAGAAGCAAACACAGCAGCCGCCCAGGCCTGCGTTCGTCCACGGGGGGCTTCAGCAGTGTCTCCTTGGGGTCCTACTCCATCCCAAGGATGAGCCAAGGGGGGATGAACACGATGCCCATCACAGCTGTGACCGTCAACAAGAGCCTGCTGACCCCGATTAACGTTGACATCGACCCCGGTGTCCACGCCGTCCGGCAGCAGGAGAAGGAACAGATCAAAAGTCTCAACAACCGCTTTGCCTCGTTCATTGACAAGGTAAGCATGAGGGGTTCCAATTTTCCAAAGTCAAAGGCGGCACAGGTGTCGAACTTGAAACTCACCTTATTCCAATAACAATATGAGAGGAGCCACTTTGGTTAGACTGCAACTTGATGTGTGTTCCCAAGGTGAGATACCTGGAGCAGCAGAACAAAATGCTGGAAACCAAGTGGAAGCTGCTGCAAGATCAGACAGCCAGCACCTCTAACGCCGAGCCCCTGCTGAGAGCCTACATCGCTAACATGCAGCGACAGCTGCAGTTTCTCAACACTGACAAGAACAGGCTAGACATGGAGAACGGAGCCATGCACGCAAACGTGAACAACTATAAGAAAAGGCAAGATCCGTCTTGGCAAACGAGGGGAGAAAAAAACAGCAGCGCCTGTGAACTTGAGCCCAGTTTTCAGACATGATTTCCATCACTGATAACAGATTGAGTAATCTGACATCTGTGTGCTATTTCAGGTATGAGCAGGAGATCAACAAGAGGAATGATGGAGAGAATGAGTTTGTCATGCTAAAGAAGGTAGGATGGGCAGCTGTTGATTTGCTGATTGGCTGCATCGACCCATTTTATCAGACCTTAAATTACCTCTGGGGACAAATAAAAAGATAATATACCAGAGGGAAAATGCAGCCACACATTCAACGTGTATTTTAACGTGAATGACGCTGTTCACTCATCGCCAAAATATTCTTCATTGATTGCCTGCAGGATGTGGACACAGGCTATCTGTCAAAGGTGGAGCTAGAAGACAAAGTATCTTCAATCCACGATGAGTTCAACTTCTACAAGGCTTTCTACGATTCAGTAAGTAATCACTCATCATGTTGACAGCAAAAAACACATTTAAAGTTTTTTCAATGGAGGATTTTCTTTGTCGAAATGTTACTGTTTGTGCTGTTTTTGATAGATTTATTCCTTCGTTTAATAGGAGCTGCGTGAGGTGCAAGAAAGCTTGAAGGAGACCTCTGTGGTCGTGCAGATGGACAACTCGCGTGTCCTCAACATGGACAAAATCGTCTCTGAGGTCAGGGCCCAGTATGAGGACATTGCAGCCCGCAGCCGCGAAGAGGCTGAAACCTGGCACAAGAGCAAAGTGAGTGACCAATGACGCCGCCTTGACTAAAAGACAAAATAAATCACACTGTTCCAGATCTGACAAATCTGTCGTTTCACTCGGCTTTCTTTTAGAACAGGACATGTGACCAGGGTGGACAGTAAACTAAAGTGCATTAATCTATTGAAATGCACTCCTTTGTTGACAGGAAGAGAGTATGAAACCTGTGAACTGTTGATCTCACATTCGCTGTCTGCCCATACCAGTTTGACCAGATGAGTGCCGAGGCAGACCAGTATGGAAATAACCTCCGCACCGCCAAGACAGAGATATCAGAGCTCAACCGAATGATCAGCCGCCTGCAGAGTGAAATCCTGTCCGCAAAGGCACAGGTGGGTCAAAGGTTAATGAAGATTGTATATGATGCCCATTTGTGTTTCGGATCCCCAATTAAAGTCTCTGTGGGGCAAAAACAAAAACAAAAAATCCAAAGTACGCTGACAGTGACAGCAACAACAAAGCTACACTGACGTCACATGCCATAAATTTAAACTCTAGCTTTCTTACACCTGACATCATCTGTACACACTATACTTACACCGTGCCTTCCTCCGCCCTTCCCAGAGTTCCACCATTGAGAGCCAGATAACCGACGCGGAAAACCGTGGCGACAGCGCCGTGCAGGATGCCAAGGACCGTATCAGAGACCTCGAGCTGGCCCTGCAGAGGGCCAAGCAAGACATGGCTCGGCAGCTCAGGGAGTACCAGGAGCTCATGAACGTCAAGCTAGCCCTGGACATTGAGATCTCCACATACAGGAAGCTCCTGGAAGGAGAGGAGGAGAGGTAACTTGCACTTAATGAGCTTAATGGGGAGTGGATAAAGAGTTTCACAAGGGAGGGGGGACATCTGACACTTTTCAAAAGCTAAACTGTGCATTGATACTGACAGTGTATTTCCTGTTTTCTTTTCCACAGACTTGGACAGCAGTCTGTTCTGAGCATCCAAACTGTGCCTTCCAAAGGTAACTAGGCCACTGTACTTCCACCTGAAGAACCACCGCTGGCTTTAGAATTCGTGTGACAGCTCACAGTGCGCTTTTGAGTGTATTTTTACGTGTCGTCCTCGCAGCGATCTCTCCAGTTGACAACAGCCAGGAGCGACGGTCAGGCGCGATTTTCATCAAGACAGTGGAGACTCTAACAAATCATACAAATACAATTTAGAAGAACATAAAAAAACCTAACTGTATTCACACTAACGTTCTAACCATCATGACCTAAACCCTCTCTGTGAATTTAACAAGAACTCATACACCAAGTGCCACAGAATTCCCTTCATGTGATATCTAATGGAGTCATTTGTTTAGACTGTTTAGACAGAGTTCCACTTTGCTTGTTTATTAAATAAATAAAAAAAATGCACTCAGTTACACGGTCACTCGTGAGTTCTTCATTGGATCAAATCATATGATTTGATTTGATTCTTTATTGGATGTGAAATGCAGTACACTTCACTATTTTGCTTTCCCAACACAGAAATTATGTACAAGATGAAAGAAATGAAGCTGCTTTGAGTGACATTTCATGCGATGGCCCCAGGTTAGACACTAACAAAATGAGTTATTTCCATGTACACTCTAAGTCTGAAAGACAGTTGCGTCTGACAAAACGCCATGTTTTAGTGGCAACACAATTTAAGTGGAACTGCACATTCATGATACTACACTGTGTAGTACACGTCATTCATTGGGAACAGAGGGTCCGTGAAGGTGCTACGGCTCTGTTCCCTACCCGATTAGTCCTGCGGACTGTACGGAAAAGGACCCGCAGTGCAAAGGTTACAGCAAATTTGCCCAATCAAAAATCGCACCGGACTTTAATCAATTACGTGCTTACAGCGGCCAATTGACCTATGCATTTCCTTATCAATATTTTTTCTTTAATATCATGATAAATATATATAATTCTTTGTAAGAACACATTACTCCTCGAACAGATTTATCAGATCATAATCGCATTTGTACGGACAATATTGTGCATATGCAACATTCACAGAACCCTACGACCTGCTGGTACCAAGAACACGCTATTCTTCAAATGAAATTTACCTTTGGACACAATGAGTCATTGCCGAGCCCCGACTGCAATAGCCATAGATATCTATGGCAATAACGCAATAACCGCCAGGGCACAGTGCTTCCTGATTTGAGCTCCGCACGAAGACAGAGCGACTGCCGTAGTTGCGTTCCCTTGCTTCTCACGGTAGTTATCTTTAATCCTTCCTTGTTTTGTTTTGTTTGTTTTGTTTGTTTGTTTTGTTTTTTGGGAGGGATCATTTGCGATAGATATGTCTAGTTACTGTAATCACTCGACTGTTATTGTTCTCATGCACGGAGTGACGTTCATTTGACAAAATTCTGTGTAGTCTCAAGTTACAGGTCACTGATGTTAAGTGCATTTTCCCTCCACAGCGGTTGACAAAATGGATAAAAGCTCCATCTTGGCACATATTCTGGAGCCCGAAGGCTCGACGTCGCTCCTCGGCGGCGAGCTGTCAGCCAGAGTCGTGAACCAAGAGAAGTATATATCCCCACTGTGTACAGTTGAGACAGACAGCCCAGTCTCCCTTGACGACGCGTTCCAAAGTGCGCTTTCTGATGATGTCAAACCCATCACGCTGATTGGCCCAGAGGGTTCCGGCAAAACTACTGCATTGGAGAGGCTTGTCGTGGAGTGGGCCAAAGGAAAACACCTCCAAAAGTTTTCCTGTGTTTTCCTTTTCCGCTTGAAAGAGTTAAACTCTCTAAATGCGCCGCTCTCCCTGCAGTCGTTAATGCTCCAACATCACGGCCACGTCACTCCAGAGACCACAGCCCTTGTTTTCCAGCGGCCCGAGGAAGTGTTGTTGGTTTTTGACGATGTGCACCATTGCAGAGAAAGCCTTGACCCATTGGTCCAGACGACCCTCTGCTCTGACCCTAGCCAGGCAGTCTCACTGTCCTGTCTGCTGGCCAGCATCCTGCACGGATCTCTGCTGAAGGGTGCTGCAGTCATTTTGGCAGCTGGACCAACGGATTGTCTAGATTTTCTCAGCAGCACTGCATTGTTAGGTTTTCAAAAAGCCCAAAGAGAGGCTTTCTTTAACATGTTCTTTAGTGATCCAAGTGTTGCACAAAAAGCAGTGACACACATGGAAAAAACTCTCGGCTTCTATGATTTTTGTACTGCCCCTAGATTCTGTTGGACAGTCTGCAGTATCTACAGGTCCCTGATGGATGCTGGAAGGAACCTTCCTGAGACGTTATCCCAGCTATTTGTAGAAATCCTGGTGTACCTACTTGGGACGCTCTCACTCAGTGAGGCCAGCAACAGGAAACTAGTGTTGACCCTTGGCAAGATGGCAACTCACTGCTATCTTGAGCAGCATTTGAGCTGCACAAGAGAAGAAATGAATTCATTTGGTTTTCAACAGCTTTTTAACGCAGCAAGTGTTTTCTTACAGGCGCATGGTGATCAGGCGGACAGGTTCGCTTTCCACTCCCAGCTGATACTGGACTTCCTCGTTGCTGTGTCATTTTATTTGGACGGTGTGAAGTGTGAGGGTGTTATGGACATGTTGAAAAAGCAAAAGCCCTTCGCAGACTTTGCAGGTGCCTTCATGTGCGCACTTGCAGAGCCAGCTCAGCGCAGACAGCTGGAGGCACTGCTGGGTGAATTTAACTCTGATCAGATTGCAGATTTTAAATCGTGGTTTAAAACCAGCTCCGAGAAGACACTGGAAGGAATCCGCTATGAGGAGCACCTTTACTACTTCCATCTTCTCTACGAAGCCCAAAATGAGAGCTTGGTGAAAGAGATTGTTACACCCTCAGCAAGAATGGGGCTGAGCTTTGGAGGCCTGAACCTCCAACAGTGCCCAGCTCTAAAATATGTGTTGAAGTGTCTTGATGAGGTGCAGAAGCTGAATCTGCACATGACTAAAAACATGACCGAGGAGCTAGCGGAGTCTCTCGCTCCAGTGATGACCATGGCCCATGAGATAGAGTAAGTCGTAAGGCACCACATTATTTATGCGTGGGTTATGCCGTCATTTACAAGATTGACTTGTTGTGTCCCAAATAGGTTGGGTAGCAGCACACTGAGTGCAGGCGCAGTTCCTCATTTGGCCTCAGCCCTCAGAAGTGGACTTACCAAGTATCTGAATCTGTCCAACTCGGGTCTCGGAGATGAAATGTTTGAAGTCCTTTGCACAGGACTCAACTGCTGTGGACTGCAGACATTGTCGTAAGATTGCTGTGAAACATCCTTGACTGCAATGAAGCCAGTCATATGTATATACTGTATATTTATAATAAGTCTCTTTCTATATTCATCTTCGATCACATAGGCTTGTCAGCTGCTGCCTGACGAAGAAAAGCTGTGCAAATCTGGCGCTGGCACTAGCCTCCACAAGTTCTCAATTGTCCAATTTGAACTTGTCATTTAATGCCTTTGGTGATGAGGGTCTTATTGAACTGTGCAAGGCCCTGGGAAGTCCCCACTGCAAGCTACAAGCCCTGAGGTATGTAGTCTACACAGGGTAGCATTCATTTCTATCAGCATTATTTATTTTACTTAAAAAAGACTTCACTTTGAGGATGGAAAAATATTTTTGTTTGTTCTGAAGTGTAGCGAATTGTAATTTGGCTGGGGAATCCATGAAGGCTTTATCACAAGCTGTGATTTCAGGCCAGTCACAGTTGAAAAGGTTCGACCTGACTAGCAACTACCACTTTGGTGTCTCTGGGGTCGAGGCTTTGTGCAAAGCTCTGCAACACCCCCTCTGTAAACTACAGAGCATTAGGTAAGTGTTCCAGATGATTAAACTGCTGTCCGCACTTTCAATAGATTCTTTGTGAAAAACGCAGCCTTTAATCATTCATAGTTGTATGACTCGGTTTTCCTTTTTAGCCTGTATTGCTGCGAGCTGCCTGGCGAGATCTGTCGTCCTCTCATGGAGGCCTTGATGTCGGAGCACTGCTTACTGTCAGAGCTGGACCTGTCAGTGAATGAATTAGGCCAAGAGGGGGCGCTGCTCCTCTGCCAAGCCCTGAAACGACCTGGATGTCCAATGGAAAAACTTGGGTTGGGCCAGAAGTTAACATAGCATTATTGAATGCCTCAGAAATTAAGCATTTCCTTTCCCAAAATATAAAATAAATACATTTCTGTTTGTCTTGTGTCTCAGCTTGGCTCGATGCGAATTGACCCAACCAGTCTTCAAGGAACTAGGCTCACTGCTGAGTAGCGGGACTTCTCAACTCAAGTCTTTGAGTGTAGGTCTACATGAAGTGGGCGATGAAGGGGTCAAATATCTCTGGGATGCTGTTGCACACCCAAATTGTCTGCTGGAGGACCTCGAGTGAGTTCTGCACTAATAAGACTGCATCTTTTTTTTGCCAGTATATTTTGGTGTGTAGCTTATTTAGATCTGTCTGCATCTTTTTTTTTTTTCTTTTTTTTTTTGCAGTGTTGAAATGACTGGTTTGACAGACGCATGCGTCAAGGACTTGTGTGCTGCTGTACGAGCCAGCAGGACATTAAAGAATCTGGAGCTGAGGAACAACTCGCTGACTGACGAGTCTGTCCCAGCCCTTATCCAAGTCATGCAGGAACGCCCAAACATGGTGGAGTTGTGGTAAGTCTCCAGATGAAGGTGGAGCTAATCGAGCTTTCTGAACTCAATGTGCTCAAAGTATGTTTCACAGACCAAAACCTCTTACTTCTGTGTCTTGCTGCTTCAGCATACGGTACAACGAAATCTCTGAGGACGTTTTCGAAATACTTGAGGAGTGTGGAAGAATAAATTACTGAAGAAGACCTAATTGAGTAAACGGCTTGGAGACCACTTGTATGGAATATTAAATGCTGCAAATCAACTCACTTGTCAATAAAAATCTAGTTTAAAATTAGCTATGTTTGTCTCAAAAAATGGGAATTATCCACTGATTCCAGTTTCTTGAATATGAAAACTAATGAAAGCTGGTTTTGTTGATCTTACATTAAAAATTTATTAAAGTTTTATAATAATAAAACAATAATCATCACATGCAATAACCAGTACATTGTCTTTGATACAATAACATTTTATTCATCAAGAGCTTTGAATAAAACCTTATTTACATGTAAAAAAAAAAATTATATTTTATAATGAAAACTCCCACACAAGAACACACCAGCAGGCCACACTTCTGCTGCTGTGGTGAGAAAAAACAAACATCAAATCTCACACACTGTAAACCCGAGCCAATAAGACAATGCAGAGTCTATATTCCACATATGGAATGTGAGTTTGTCTCTGTACAAACAACTCAGCAAGTCTTTTCTGAATATGGAAAAAAAAAAAAAGTCAAAAGCTTCTCAAAGGCATCTTCCGAGAGGGTCACACAGGCGTACACAAGGTAAGTAACAGCGTCACAGGAGTAAATCTTCCCTGGTAGAACTCAGTGCTCGTGAGTATCTCCATTTAAGTTACCTGTGTGGCCTCCATCTTTGGTTTTTAAGGTCTGAGTTGCATTTTTACTGCCATTGGAATAAATCTCCTCGTCTGAGCTGCTCTCAATGTCGCTGCGGTCATCTTTCGACACCTTAGCATCAAGCACAAACAGAAAAGGCAGTTTTACAAACCAAAAATACTGACGATGGTGTAATGGCAATGAGGAGCCGACCAGCTTTCAGAGGAATCTTGGCAAAGTCACAGAACTGCTGAAATTCAGAAACACGGGAGGGTTTTTCCTGTAAACTGTCTTGCCACAGCATCTGTATTTAATAAGTCAGCAATTTGACAGGGCCACTCCAAAGCCACTTCTTCTTTTCTTTTCTTTTGGTCAGTGAATGCCTTCTGAAGTGGACTAACGTGTGTGCAGCAGGTCATTTTCTGGATACATGATTCAACCGCACTGAGTAAAAACTGGTGACTACACACTGTTTGGTTTCAGTTAAGTACAATAAGACATTTTTAGGCCTCATACAAGTCCATACAACTGTATTTGACAGTAAAGCTTAATTTGCTATAGCTTAATTTGAATGGTTGTAAATATAAATGTAAATTCCAAAGTTGGACCTTCCACTAGACAGTTTCCAATTGTCCAATGTTTTAAGTCAAAGCCACGTAAAACTTGCAACTCTGGCCAAAAAGAAGAATTAAAATTTAGACAAAAGCAGTTCGACCCATAAGAAGGCAACCATATTGTGCCACAATGAACATACGGTTGCCAGGAATGTGTCTGATATTTGGTATAAGAAAGATATGCCATCACAATCAAGGACTAATACATGTCTGCAATAGTCTGTCCTACCAGTAGATGTTTCTACATTTTACGCACTGAACCTTTAATATTTCATACCAATAAGAGACCTGCCAGCCTTGGTGAAATATTTAAATTACCACAGGGGGTTGGGGGGTGGGGGGGGGGGGGGGGACTTACCTTTCCTTTGAATATGGCTTTGATAGCAATACGGGCAATGAGGTAGAACCAGATGATGTGAAGAGCTTGTAGCACCAACAACAACCCGTTTAGCAACCACCAGGCTCGGTACGGCCCGATGATCTCCCAGCTATCGAAGAGCACAGTGTAAACCACCCTGAAACAAACACAAAACAACATTCCATTGAGCTCAGAATATACTGATAATGCAGGTGATATTTACTCAGACTGAACATAGCTGGGGTAAAGTGTGTTTTTCTTTTCTTTTGGGAATGGTTTGTCTTACCAGAAGGGATATAAGACCAGTCGAGCCAGGAAAAAGCTCATACTGAACAACACAAACAGGCCATCACATAGCCTCTGGTACTTGGCATAGTTGGCCAGCTTGGCAGCCTTTGGGGAAAAGAAACCTGGTTTATGAACTCGAAAGCACGGTGTGAACTTGTTGAACCAGTATCTCTGTTTGAGTTGGTTGTAGCATATTTGGTCTGAAATGCGTATTCGGTCACACCTTGTCACCTTAGGTCTATAAAGTATTGGATAACATCCTGTCGCAAAGTGCTAATAGAGTGTGTGTGCGTTGGGAAGGGGTTTAGGGTGCCTGCCAGACAGACTGTGCAAGTAGTTAACAGTGCAGCACCACCATTTGGCTTTGCAAGGTTTGCAAATGTATCCTGGCCTAAAATAAAATGATCAGAGTGTTGATGGAGCGTTCCGCCGTGCTGTTTGTAATGCAGTTTAAAAAGAAGTCGATCCATTAAGGAACTCAGGGCCTTGCTGACAACTTGTCTTTGGATGCGAGAGGCTGTCAGACAGCGCTTTAAGAAAGCCTGAAGTCTAAAAGTGAATGGTGGACATTAAAACTCTTCAACACTGCTCAGTTTTGCCGCAAGCGAGCGGCCATGGCGGAGTCCATTACCTCAAGGAAGATATCAGATGCATCGTGCAAACACATGACCATTGTGCCAGCTCTTATCATGTTGTTAGTGTAGGAGAATGTGATGAGCAGTATGGTGGCCAAGTGGTGGACGAGCATGATCATGAAATCCTGCCGTCAGAGGGGGAGAGAGAGAGAGACAGGAATAGCATGACATACAGGGCGATCAAGTGACTTAGCATGACAATTATTTTACAGGCTTTGGTGGTGAGAGGCACTGGAATGACAGGATCATCTAAGCTTTTACTTGTCTAACCTGTTGTGTGAAAGACAAGTGCTGAAAACAACCCTTAGAGACGGGTGAGAAGAAACATTCGCTGCGTTTACGCCTTCAGTTGTCCCATGAGCGAGGTGGCACAGTTAAAACTCAGCAACAAACTCTGGCTTAAAGATTAATGTGACGTTAAGGCGGACCTGCTTCTATCAAATGGCTCTTGACAGGACTGTAAAAGTCCAGGTTGTGTGTGTGTGTGGGGGGGGGGGTTATACTTATACTTATACTGTGACTCGGGACGAGAAGCACAAAGTTAAACGCAGTCGTTGGAAGGGTAAACTGACGGACTATTGTGTCATCCGTGGGATTGTTTTTTAAAATCAAAGTCAGACAAGCACTCGTTTCAAGTGGCTCTTGGGGAGGGACCAAGTCAATAGATTCTTTTGAAAATATTCACATTCCATCACTAGTATGGTTGTTGTGAACCTGTGAGGCGGAACAACGAGACGGGGCTCACAGCCTGTTGGCGTGGCCCACATGCAACTGTGGGATTTAAAAGCCGCTATCAGAAAGGTGAATGAAGAAAAATGTGGCCAAGAGCGGAATGTAACACCTGGCCGCCGTATCAAACCATCTCTTATCATGAAATTCTTATCTAAACATTTCACAATGCAGTGTTGTCATTATGAAAACAACAACACCACCACCACCACCACCACCACCACTCGGAGGCATGCGGTGGAGTCACAACATCTCTGCTTCAGCGAGCGCAGCCGGACAGAGAAAATATGAATGTTCTGAAATGATGAATGTCAGGAGTAAGAAGGTGGCAGCATGCCGCTGGGGAGGCCATCAGTTACTCACCTTACGTTTAACATCTATGAACTGGGAAAACATCAGCGACGAATAGAAGGCCAGCTCAGCTACATAGTAGTTGTACTGTTCACTGCTTACTGACTTTGGGGGGGGAGGGAAGTAGAGCAAAGACACCTTTTATAGACACTGACAGAATCTAGGAAACAAAATGTCCTGCGTGAACATATTATCAACCTGAAATGGGTAGTTGTGCCAACACTGCCTGACGTCCCACATCCAGGACGACTGTCGGAACAGAACAACAAGAGGATACCATTAGATGAGCTGGCTGACTTCCTTAAATGTATGTGTTAAACTGAAAACAACGTGTTGTTTTTGAACCCAGGTCATGAGAGTTTAACTCACCGCCCATAAGTGGCGCATGCCATACATAAAAACCCCCAGGTAAAATGTTAATCGCCACCTGGATTGAAGGAAAGCAGTCACATTTGGGCAAAAACAGGACAGACGTGATGAAGAGGCAACTGTCAGTCTGCTAACATCCACACAATGGTTATCCCAACAGTCAGCCTGTGCAGCAATGTTCTCTGGCATGCAGGAATGCCAGCGTTTGCCTCGCACCGACTAGCCAGCTCGCAGCGCGATAACTTCATTAGCTGCGTTTCCATTACCCCCGAGAAATGTGCAAAACCTCAATGCCGCAAAACAAAACACCTAAACTTTGAAACCTCTCAAATATGGCTGAAAGGTTTTCACGCTCTCATGAGGTGTTTTTTCAGACGTAGCGATGTTAGAGGTACATCGCAAGTGTCATGGAAACACTTTTTTCGCATTTACACGTCAGCGGGGTCATGTGACCAGTTCGCTTCAAGTGAAACGAGTGCGTTATGTTTGGTTGGAGGAGGAGGAGGAGACGGGATATTTTTTTTTTTTTTTACAAGTAATCAAAGAGAAACATATAACAACCATTCTTGACAGGAAACTACACTGAAATGCAGATTTACGCCTGAAAGTGGCGTCTCACGGGATGAGAATTTACGAGAATTGCGGCTTATGCGCTTCACACCATTTAATGGTAACGCATGCAAATCGCAACTGTACTTCATCTTTTATTTTGCGAAAAATTGCAATGGAAACGCTGCTAGTGACTAGCATTCTGATGCTCAGGAAAAATAAAAAGTTGAAAAAAGTGTAGACATAAATAACAGTTATGGCAGTGCTGAGGCCGTCACAAACTACCCTGAGGGAGAAAGGTTGTAAAATGTCATCAAAATTCTGGATTCATTGACTTTTTCGACCGCTAATAAGAAACCTACATGCTTTCACAGAACTTCTTCTGCAAACTGGGCCTGTCTTGGTTCCGGCGGACGCGAAACCATCTCTGTATTTTCCGGACATCCCAGTCCAGTTGCTTGGAGAGCCCCTCCAGCTGCTTCGTGTCTGGGCACTGAGGAGGACAGCACAGGACAGATGAGCAATCGTTTGTTAAAAAGCGCAAAAGGCACGCAGGAGGTGCGACTGCGCTATCGCGTTTGTTATTTAGCAGTTAGCGAGGGTGTCGCTGTGGCGTGCTGGAGTGCAGTGCCAAGTGCGACGTGTGTAGAGGAGCTTTTATGAGGTCCAAAGAACAAGCAAAGGACTTATGCACCGTTTTGGAGTTGTGCACTCTCTCCAAGACATCATTGCGCTGAACTCGCCGGGGCACTCCTTCTTGAATCTGGAGCAAACGGGCACAGGGCTTGGCCACAAGCCTGTATGGACACATACCAAGGCAAGGAGAGAGAGAGAGAGAGAGGGGGGTGGGGGGTGGGGGGGGTTTGGGAGGGAAACACACACAAACAGACACACGGTTAAGCGCTAAGAGAGACATTCAGAAAAAAAAACACACGAGACAAACACAACACAACACAAATGTGTATGTGTCTACAGCTTAAGGAGGCTTCGGTGACTGACATGAAATGTTGAGCCGGGGTGGTAATGTTTGACATGCATGTGTGCATTAGCAGGACGACACAATAGGCCCTAAATGGGAGACAGAGGCACGCATTCTCTGGGGGAATGTTGCACCTACTCTTTAAAAAGAGGGTGATGACCAATCATGTGAGGCAAGGAGACGGGAGGGCTACCCCCTAAACCAGTATCCTAACGTGTGTCACAAGATGATCTGGTTCAGGCGGCCACTGTTCATGCACAAATGCCTCGGCTGCTCAACACCCCACCACTTATCTTGAGTCGAGGTCTTGACACGAAGGCTGACTGCAGAATGAAGACAAACAGCGTCAGATTTAGTCCGCCTGTGGCCCGACCTCGAGTCAACTGAAACCTTTGCCAAAAACTCCGGACCAGAATACGTACTGCTGAAGGAGCTTGTGCGTCACACACAGAACGTCGCGCTGAATTTTGTTTGCATAAACAAATGCAATTCAGGTTCACGATTGCCTCCCACGGCCGCAGGTGAAATAGGTGATCACATCATGATCGCATGACCGCACCAGACCCAGTGGCAAGGCTCCATATTCCTCAACACAACTGCGGTCCACACAACCAAAAGACTTGAAGTCATCATCCACAAACATCAATGCATATGCATATTTTAGCCAGCACATACACATGACAAAGGTTATGTTCACAATGTTACAGTGTGTTATAAATAAGTCTGGGTTTTTTTTTTATTTCCAAATATCACATTCTGGTCAGCATCAACTCACCCAAAAATCATTCATTACAACAAAAAAAAACAACAACACTCTATATACAAACATACACTCCATTCAAATGCACTTCATACCCAGCATACATTAAATCCAGTATTTCTTTAAAACCCTATCGTTCTACTGTGTTAAAAACTTCTTTTTGCTTACAATAAAGACCGGGTTGTCTTTTTAAGCGGCAAACGGCACTTCAGCCCACGCCCGAGGCTATCTCCGGGAAAGGGATCATTACTGAACAAGGTAAGCCGGTATCTCAAGCGTCACCTCAAGAAAATGTTCGAAGGGGTGATTAAACGGTTGAGTCAGAAACCAGGAGTCACCACTGGCGCTCCTGGAAGATACATAGGAATAATATATCCGACCCGGATGAGAATCCCGGAAACCAGGTTTAAAGCGAAATCCAAGTTATATCCAAACTAAAGTTAACTGTTAAATGACGCGACCGGGGAGCAAGCGGGTCGTGAGAGTGAGCAAACGCCTTGTCTTGCCGTTTCCAAATAGTTCAAAAGGCGTGAGTCACGGATTAAAACTGCTGGCAAGACTTTTGGTTGATGTCAGCTCCGTTGTTTTTTTGTTTTGTTTTTTTTTCCCCGTTTTTTTTTTTTTTTCACCCTCCCTTTTACGAACAACATTGAAAAGCGACGCGCTGTAGGTTTTTCCCGGGGGGGGGGGGGGAGTACTAAAACACGGCTAAACAGAGGCGTGAAGAAAATGCTTTTTTTACCTTTCAAACAGCACTCTCAGAATGAAGAGGGCGAAGGCGAGCGGCACGGCGCTGTGGAGATGTCGCAGACGGGGGTATTCCACGCCAGGTGGCGGACTCTCCAGGTCTGCCCACGTAACATTCTCTGGAAACCAAAATCTCTCACTCCAAAGCCAGTCTGAGATAGAGGAAGTCATCGGGGAACCCGGAGGGGGTAACCAAGAAAAGAAAGAAGGGAAACAACCCGTAGTCAACGGCAGCAAGTGACGCACACCGCGCGCGGGGGGGGGGGGTAAAAAACACTACTTGTCCGACATCCGATAGTTTGATTTCACGGTAACGTTAGTAGGCGATACCTCCGACTGCCTGGGATGTTGCCTCCTCCCAGTGTTACATGAGGTCAACTGTTGCGTCTAGAAAAACCGCGCAGCTGGACGGCTAGGTTGGCACATTGTAGACGGAGGGTTACACCTCCTCTGCCCCTCCGCGCATTCGGTTCCTTAAAATGTGAAATAGTTCAGTGTTTTTGTCCCGGGCAGGGTGTGCTTCAGTACCCGCGAGTGTCTCAAAATTGCTCGGCAGCGGGTTTTTAAGAAGTTAAGAGGAAGCTAACGGCAGATGACGTCACCGGCAGTTAGCTACACGCCCCTATGTGCAATTAGCTTTCAACGTCATTTTTCTAAAGCTTTGTTTTGTTTTTGTTTTAGGCTTTTTAAGCAAACACGTATCGTCTTAACCAACTTTGGAGATGTCTCGTTTGGCACAATTCCATGGCAGACATTTGCTTACAGATGTTTAGTCAGACATAAGTCAAATAAAACAGCACCTTTAAGAAACTGTGAAGAGTGGATTTTAGTATAATGATAAAAAGTTGAATGAGCACAGGGCAGTTTCAACATTGATTCCAGATTACTTTTCAAGACGGCAACTGCATCAGTTAAAGCTCTATGCACAACATTTAAAAAATAGTCTATTCTGCTGTCATATACTTAAGTAATAGAAAACAACCATAATAAGGATAATATAAACCAGAGCGAGGTACATTTTAACCATGTGTTTGTTTATTGGAACCAACTACCTTGGTCAGCTGGTTAATCTTCCACTTGTCTTTGAAGAGGTCATACTAACGCTCACTTATTGGCCTTACTGATTTGCAGCTGTGTTTTAACGTTTTACCTCACCCTACAAACAACAGTTGGGTCTAAAGACCCAGCCAAGCAGCAAAATGCCACTTATTAGGAATATGCAGTTGGATTTCACATTTAATTTTAGGTAAACTCAGCCATGACAGTGTCTTCCAGTTTTATTTGAGTGACTGAAGGCACAGACTCCTAGATTTTTGCTTTTTGGCTTTAATAATGTTCCCCAGGGAGAAAGTTATTTTTTTTCCCCTTGAAAAGGAAAAAAAAAGTGTCATTAGGCAACAGAACTTTATACAGTACTCAATACTGCCTCCTGTAGGATGTCAAATGCAAATTGTTACGTGGACACACCCAGCTTCACAAATTTAAAAAAAGAAAAAAAAAGAAAGACAGAACAAAAAAATACTTTTGTCACCTGAAACTATATCTTTAGGATTCATTCCTCAATTTGGCATAGTTAGGTTTGTCTGAAGTTCTCTTGAGAAGTACCTCCCTCTTCTACTGCATGCTAGTAATGTTGGCACATTCAAGCTCAATGCATACTGTGCATAGTTTTTATTTTACAAACCACGTTCAGCTTTTTTGAATCTTCAAAGCAGCAGAAAATGTTTTATTACCCTTTCTCATATTTGTGACTATCTGGTCTCTTGGCCACTCCTGATTTGTTTGTGTTCTGATTTGCACTGTCAACTGTTTGACCATAAAAGCAGGTGTGTGTGTGCCGATCCAAAAAATATCCAATCAACTGAATTTATTGCAGGTGGACTTCAATTTAGCTGCAGAGACATCACAACGATGATCAGTGCAAGCAGGATTCACCTGAGCTCAATGTTAAGCTTCATGACAGAGGCTGCAAATACTTAGGTATGTGTGATTTCTTTTTTTTATTTGTAATAAATTAACAAAACAATCAAATTAACTTTTTGAACATTGTCATTAAGGGGTGGTGCATATAAAATTTTGAGTAGAAAAATTAATTTAATCCATTTTGGAATAAGGATGAAACATAAGAAAAAGTTCCTTGAAGCACTGTGTATTTCCTGGGCAAAGTTACAGTGAGTAGTAAGTTCGGCAGTTATAAAGAATTCATTGTGCTGCGAGTGAAAACATTATCACCGCTTGCTGGCCCTCCCTCTTCACTGTGACAGATTTTCACATCAGTAGCAAATGTCCAGAGAACAGCTCCGCTCCCTGAACAAAACCCCTCTGTGTCAGTATGCAGCTGCAGCTTCCGAGATGCCCTACTCTGAAGCATGACCTCGCGTGGTGAAGGGGGGTGGGTGCTGCGAACTGCGGCCATCACACAGGGGTGCTGTCAGGATGCTGAGAACACTCTGCCGTCTCACACTTGATGTACAAACCTTCTCGCACTGAAGCTTTTTTGTCCAAACGGATAGCTGTCTTTACAGGCTTCAGTCAAACGAGCACAGAGAGCTGTGGAACTCGCTCCGACAGCCCCTCCGTGTCACAGACCACCCCTCCCGCACGGATTGGACTGTTCCATTCTGCATCAGAAAAAAATCTGATAGTTGCAGGAGAGTTCTTCATGTCAGGGACTGCTCAAGCCTCACCACAGAGAAGCTCCAGGATCACCTCAGGTAATACTTTATTTCTGTTTAGCTTTATTCTCAACACCTTGATCTGGTCCTCAATAGGTGTATTTTCATAGCAGATTATTGCTCCACAAGTGCTTATTATGTGTTTTATGTGAGAATGCATTTTTATGTCTGTATTTGATGAGATGAACTTTTAATTTAATTTTGAGATTATTAAATAATGTTTTAATTATGATAACTGTCTCTGGATGTAGCGCTCCGTCATTTGATCCATTCCTAATATGTGTCATTCATTTCACAGATAAGCAAATGGATAACAAAGAGGTTAACGATCCCCTGACGAGTGTAACACTAATTAAAGGTAAATCACCTCTTACTAGAGTGCTGGCATGTAAGTGTATGCGGTGTAGCATTGTTTTGCACGACGCACCTGACACAGCATATCTGTCTGACTAGAGGAAGAGGAGAGGGAAGGGGGGAAAAAATCATGAGTCACACTTGGGAGCTTCTGAAGCTATTAGGGGCAGACTGCTGGCTGGAGAGTTTAAAGTGCCAAAGATTACTTTAATTTAAAGACAGAGGTGTCAACAGTCTCACACCGAGATTGCGCATCAGCTGACTGCCCATCGTCTGTGACGCAGGCTATTGGACAAAGAATGTTACAAGTTGTGCTCTGCCATGTGCAGGCAAACGACGGAGGGAATCAATTTTTCATGACAGCTGAATTTGTGACGCTTCGCCACACAGCATATAAGCAAACACAAAGCCCATCGCTGTCCCCACGACAGCGGCCGTTCTCTGCATGGAATGGGGATGTGTCACAGATACTGCAACGTACACTGCGATTTACATCTGTACATTAACATTTACTCTGGCACTCGGTCAAATCCAAATTTCACGGCAAGTGTATCCATTCATGACATGAAAACACCACATAGTGCAGGCATTCAGCAGGAACAGTGCTGAGCATCCTAGTCGGTGAAGGCGCCCTGTCACATTCACTGGAAAGGAAGCCAGCAGAGGGGAAAGGGAACATGATGGCTCTAGCCTTCAGCACTTGAGCTAAAAAAAGACTTTCTCCTACATTTTTTTTTTTTTTATCCGTGGCACCACTAGAGGCAGTGCGAAGCCCGCTATCCCCAGCTTGTCACGGAAGTATTTTTACATGCAGACTAATTCCATCCCTGCTTTGTCAGGAGTCGGCGTCAAATGATCTCAGCTAATTGCTCTAATAGGTGTCCATACGTCAGACACCCTTCTCCTGACATTCTTGCCATGGCCTGCTCCCTGGAGGACAGCCATCCTTTACATGATCTGATAAAAAAACAAAACAAAAAAACAGACGATCTCACTCATAGGGAGGCCACTTAACGCTGCGACTCCCACCTCATACATATGCACAACCTCAGACACACACAAAGCATTGACCGCCCATCTCTTGTGTGGCACGCAGCAGGGCAGTCATGTGCTTGACTGGGAGGGCGCCACCCGCCTCCATCCGTCTGCGGGCGCCCAGGCTCCGTATATGATCGTGACGCATGCCCGCATCCATGTGCACTTGCGCGGCCTTGTTGCACACGGTGACATCACGCTGCTTAAAACGTACAAATGCAGCGTTTCACTGCGGCCACGGACCCTCTGATGTGACCATTTATGGCGCACATAGTTGGCCCCCGCGTCCCGCCACTTGTTTCCCCCCCTTGCCAAACGCTCTCCGCAGGATGAGGTCATTGGTTTTTATTCCGCGCCACGGCAGATTAGGGGATCACCATATTCACAGTGCGGGGCAAATGCCAAGTATTTATGGGGTTTGTTTCCACCACTGGGAAACACAACAGACCCTTGACAACCCTGGCCCCTTCTCGCTCTTTGTGCATTGTTTGTCTGTAACACGTTGTCAGCAAACAGTTGTCGGACACTGGCGTGTTGCGGCGTTAATAAGACACTTTGATGTAAAAGTTAGATGAAAAAAAAGTAGATAACGCAGCTGTGCCTATTTTGGGGTAGGCAATTAGTTTATGTAAGAGTCCCATTTAAATATCTTGGGAAATCATGTCGTACGACAGGCCTGGTCTGGGACTATATTTGAGGCGGAACTATTATGGATGGATAAAATTTTTGTAACTTTTTAATTGTTGTAACTTCTTTTTGTTTCAAGATTACATTTTGATGTCCCAGCAAGCGCACCAGTATTCTGACTGAGAGCCTTTCTCCTCCAACTGCTGTCGATACTCAGCACTTTAAAGGGAGAATTGACCGGAAAGAATGCTCATTATTTTTGCCTCGTCTTTGTCTTTGTCTATAGATGACCTGACCAAGTCCAACTTGGACTCCTCCAGTGATTCAGAAAAGATTATCCAGCACTTGAATGATGAACTTCAAGAAGCACAAGGGCTTGCAAATAGCGAAAAGCGCAAATGCATGGAGCTACAAGGTAAAACTCTCTCCATAGGACGCTGTCAAGCCAAACTTAAACATTTAACCCATGGACTTGCAACTTAGGTTTTATGTGCACACTGTCTTCAAGTTTAATTCTAATCTATAATATTCATAAGTAATGCACTTTTTGAAAAAAATTGCAATGATTTTCAAGTCATCTCATTTAGATTCAGCCAAATACAATTCGACTAAACAGGCACATGCTACAAGCAATGAAATCATATATTTTTCAGGCATACTGCAGGAAGAGCGAAAAGAAAACAAACATCAAGCTGATGAATCCGCAAAACAGATGAAGCTTCTTCAAGGTACATCTGTGTGTGTGTGTGTGTGTGTGTGTGTGTGTGTGTGTGTGTGTGTGTGTGTGTGTGTGTGTGTGTGTGTGTGTGTGTGTGTGTGTGTGTGTGTGTGTGTGTGTGTGTGTATTGAAAAATCAAACATTGTGCCACACTTCCTAACCACTGACCACTTCCTCATGGTTCCAACAGGCCAGCTGCAGCAGCTCCAGGGTGAAATAGGTGTTCTCAGGGGACAGCTAGACGCCTCCCCGGGTTTGCACGACGAGCTGCAGAGAGCACGCGATGAGACGAAGGCGCTAAACCGCGCCCTGGAGGCAGCTGCCGCTGAGCGGGATCGCGACGTCACTGCTGTCCAGATGAACCTGTCAGCCGCCACCAAAGACTTGGAGCAGTGGCGTCAGACTGCCAACAAATACCAGCAGCAGATCAAGGACCTAGAACGTGATGTTCAACAGCAGAGCATCCAATGGCAGAAGACTGCAGAAATACAAGGTAGCGGGGCAGCAATGTTGCAAAATAGGATGATCATATTTGTGCATTTGTTATGATTTCATTCGCTTAAATTGCAAAAACATAAATGGAAACAAAAACACAGTTTTACTGATCAGGTCTGAATGCATCAAAATTAACATGGGTTTAGATTCTCCTTTTTTCACATAAGAGACTTGTTTATGCACCTGCATGTGACAAGAATACAATGCATCTGGCGTTCAATTAAAGATTTCACTTCACATGTGGGCCAAATTACACAGAGCATCTGCTTAGTTGCATTAAAGCCTCATTATTTTCACAGCCAGCGAGCTCCAGTCCATGCAGGTGGAGTGCAATGGTCTCCTGAAGGAGTGTTCTGCCCTGCGGTCGGAAAAACAAGACGTGGCCAATAAGCATCAGAAGGAAAAGAGCGGTCTGCAGAGCGAGTGTGCTTCTCTCAGGGCAGAGAAGGAGGACCTCCTCAAGACACAGCAGAGGGAGAATGCCGGCCTGCAAGACGAGTGCACAAATCTGCGCTCAGGAAAAGAGGCAGCGCTGCTGAAACAGCAGCAGCTTGAGAAGGATCTTGCAAGGTCAGTGCTCGGCGTTTTATTGCTAAGAGCCCGGCCTGCACTCCCACCAGTGCGCTCACGCTGACTCACCGTGCATCAACAGTTTCCAGTTCGTCTGATCCATTATTTCCTGAATTCTTCTGGGGATTTTTCATTTCTTTGTTTGTTTGTTTTTGATAGTCTGCGTTCCCAGAATGCTGAGCTGGGCGGCAGCGTGAAAGCTCTGGAAAGCTCCCAGGAGGAGCTGGAGAAGAGGCTGGCAGCCGTGCAGCTCCAGCACCAGCAGGATAACGCCAAGCTACAAACCCAACTGGATGAGGCTGACAGTCACAGCAAAGCCCTGGAAAGAGAGGTCATTCTTTAGCTCACGCACCTCACGCACTTCATGCAGCATGTCTGCCATTTACTGGTGCTGGCATTCCTTTATCTGGCTGCTGGGGAGAGACAGACACTAGACAAACGCTCACACAAAGCTCCTCAAAATATTCAGCCGGGGCTCATTATATTTCACTCTCAACAGCAGACTGCATTCAGTATTGCTAGTTCATAATTAAAAAGTGTCACTTGCAACTGAGAGTGACACTTCTGTTTATATCTTTTGTGTAAAGTTGAAATTGTGTTCTTCTGAAAAATTGACTCGATAATTATTTGCTGTAACAAAGACTTTGTTTCTGTAGTTCAAGCTGCATCTTTCAAGGGCATTTGGCTTTTCCTTAATTTAATTTGGTTAGAAATAAGAAATCCAATTTGTATTTGAACTTGGAACCTAATAATTAGTGGACTAAATATTATTCAATTTTAGTTATTTGTGCAAGTGTTTCAAGGGCAGGCTTCTGGGATTTTGTTTTAATGCCGTCCAAAGAGAGTTCTTGCTAATTGAAGAGACAGTTCACCCCAAATCATATTACAATTTGATTGTAATGTGGCTTTTAATTGCCTATAGTACTGAAGTGTTGATTGTTTTCACTCCGTACAGAATGAAGATACCAAGGCGGAGCTGTCAGACCTGAAGGAAAAATATGAAAAGGCTGAGCAGGAAAAACAGGCACTAAGTGAGGAACTTGAGGACTGCAAGGCCAACATGAAGGACTTGGCGGAGAAAGGCACAAAGGTGAGCGCTGGTCTCGCAGTCAGCCGCACAGAAGAGCCTTGCTTTCTGTTTAACGAGATCATTATTAATCGTTTGTTAATACTAAATGGAGATTTGTATTAGGCGTAATAATAAAAAATTACAACTGAGGAAATGCATATCAGATTTAATTGGGGTAAAAACGACTCTTAGCTGTTTTTGCTCCGACGCATGAGCTCTGCTTTAAATAATGTGTATGGCACACATTTTATTTGTGAGCTATCTTGGACATTTCGAGTGGATCTCTGCCACGATTCACTGCGCGGTGGCTCTCGGCACACCTGCTACCCCGGCCTCATCCGCTGTCTTTTAACTGTTTGTTTTGACAACCATGTGGGATTTGCACAGATGTAGCTCACCGACGCATAGTGTCGCCGAGGGGTTTAATCGAATAAACCCGCATCGGGTATGTCCCACTGCTGTTGACTGTACAGTTGTATAATATCCCTTCCCTTCTATAGACATCCCTATTGCTGCCTGTTCAAGCCATAGTCATCGGCCTTATCCTGGCTTTGCTGTATTGGTGCTTCGGCGCATTGTGGTAGTAAGGTACACGTTACTCCCGTCAAGTCAGCCTACATCTTCCATGCTCATCAGTGTCTCCTGGCCCATAGCATGATTTAATCTGGCTCTCTTTGATATTCTACATCGCCTCTTTCAAAGTGGAAAACAGGGGTGGCTCTAACCTCTCTAATCACACAGTTTCATCGTCTGATATCTGTTTGTTGTGTCTTGGTGGCTAACGCTAATAACTGCATCTCCTTGGCTTGACTTTCTACCTTCGAGGGCTAACCCGCATCATTTCTGTATTGCATCGATCTTTATGGCAAAGCCCTGTGTCCCCGAAGCTTTGGCGATCTACTCGTGAGCGTTTCTTGTGTGTCGATGACTCATCCCCGTTTCTCCACTGTTATTTATTCATTCTGGGTTTTTTTTTTTTTCCTTCTTTTCAGAAGCCGTGGATGATCTGGGGCCCGGTGGTTGCGGTGGCTTTAACAGCTGTGACTGCTGCTGCGCTCCTCAGGACCTGAGCGCAACAAGCTCAAACACACACACATACACGCAAACACAGTGAATCAAGATTCAAGAGCAAGGAGACAAAAAAAAAAAAAAAGAATGCAGTTTCCTATCACGGACTGGCAGAAAAATGGCTTTGGTTAGGCGCCCTATAACGAGAAGTAACCGACGAGGCTTACATAATATCACGCAAACAGTCCAGTAAAAGCACACATGCCAAGCTTCGAGCCATGCAATTGGTGTCCGTGCAGCCTCATTTGAAATGCACGTCGCGATGCGAAGCGTTCTTGAATCTTGATTTGAATTGTCTAGGTGTTTGTGGTCAGACGTCTCTGCACTCGGCCCCTCATCATATCTGCACTATTAATTAGGAGGGCTTAACACTGTTTAATTTTTAAGATGCTCTATTTTAGATTACAGAGAGGTTAATAAAAAGAATGTCAGTATTGTGTGCAAACAGGTATGTATGTCTTTTATGTGAAGGAAAACGAGTTGGACTATATTTTCTGTTTGTTATCATGGCTTGTAGCATTATTAATGAATGAATGTAAAGTCTACATACTAACGTCTATCAGACAGCAAAGTTGAAATATATTTGGTATGATAGATGGACCACACATAGAGTCTAAACTGACCAGACCTTGTGAAAAAGCCAGGACCGTGACAGTTGCGTTTCTGCCAGAAACATCATGCGTTACAATTACTGTCTCTAATGTCTAATCTCAATGTAAACAAGGTTGTTTCATGACGTTTGAGAGATATATGATGGTTGTAATAATATTTAGAATGAAATAAGTGATCCTGAAAGAAAAGGAATTGAATCTCATTTGGATTATGAATATTCAACTTCTGTATGTCCCTTTTGACCAAACAAAAATGCCTGGTTTGTCAACCGGCTGCTGTACAGCTGCCAGAGCCCCCGTAAATTCACCCAAAATGCAACCAGCATTAAAGTTTGAAGTTAAGATGTTACGTTTTGCTCTGGGGAGCCAGAAGACGCTGACCAAGTCGGGGAAAAGCAAGTTGTTTTAATGACGAAAGGAGAATGCAAGGAGAGTTGTTATGTTGCGCTCCCGATCACATCTTTTGAGACACAATTTGACCAAAGGGGACCTATTTTACTTGCCTGCTTCCCGTTGGTTACTTATACCACGCCCCCTTCACAGGCTCTGACGCGTCTATAACCTGACAAAAAACCCCTTTGGTTGAAATGTCTTAATAAATGTCATTTGGAGCAACTGCATACGTGTGCCAACATATTTTTCAATTATTAGTGTTTTTGTCCCATAACTGTTGTTTTTGTTTGTGGGCGTTCACTCACCCCCTGTTCTGACATTGTTAAAAATGATAAATAAATCATAAACTAAATCTCATGGCCACCAAAGGCATAATTATCCAACTGTCATAATTATCCAACTGTTGTTCTCTAGGATTTTAATTGGTATTTTGGTTTTGTGTATGCTATTATTATTCACCAGGACACTGATGTGCTGAAGGTCAGAATGTCGGATTTAAAAATGTCGGCAAAAACCTGTTGACAATTCTGCCTTGTGGCTCAGTGTCTTTTGACAATAAACGGTTAAAACACAAGTCTGACCCTCAGCAGCAGTCAAAGAGAACATGCAGCAGAGGAGAAGCAGTAAGAGGAATAACATTAAATCAGTTTTTGGTATTTTACAGACGTTGATTTAAGCTGACAGTTTAGAGCACGCTGGTCTGCTTTTCCTTGGGAGAGATGTTTTCTGGGGAAAGCCCCGTGTGCATGTGAGCTCGCCAGTGATGCATTTGGGAAAAGGGCACGTGTTTCCACAGAGTACGATGACGCATTAAAATACAATTTAGGGGCACACGGAATAGACCGTGCTTCTCCCCCAGAGGTAGCTGGGATGCCTTTCAAACACCCACAATATAGAAAAAAGCCAATTAATTAGCTCTTGTTGATTTGATTTTCTTTCAAAATTTTAGTTTTAATGGACAATGTGAGATTTGTTGGCCGTGATGATGCCATCGCAATTATTTCGCTCTGCTTGTTGTAAGCATTTGTATAGAGAAAAAAATAATGAATCCAATGCCCATTCATTGCAATGAGGCTGGCAGTTCATAGCAACATTTTATCATCTAAAAAGCTTCAGTAAAACCTCTCGCAGTGTAAAAGAAAACAGGATATCGTAAAGCGTGGTCCCCGGTTTCCTCAGTACACAATTTACCTCCTGCATCCGTTAAATGCAGCTCTTCGCAGTCGTTTTATTCCTTTCTCCTGCAGTACATGGCTGATCACCGACGTTTATGCAAGCACTTCGCTGCTGCGGCCTGAACATCTGCTCGAAGATTACAGGGTTAAGCACTGGCTACAGTGCCACCCTGTAAGCTGGCCGACCACATGGTGGCAGGCCTTTGGAAATGGATCCAGCATGTTTCTGCGCAGGAAGCCTGTCTCTGCCCAGTCGCAACGAATCCGAACTTCGTGCCCGGGGCGCCGCGTCGCACTGGCGTCCTCTCTCTCTGCAGGCTCGGCAGTGTCAGTGAGCTCTCCGAGGGACACCACGAGACAACCGTGACGACGCAGGCAGCTACCGTGGCACGGCACTGTGCTGTGCCATCACTCAGTGAGACCTGGGAAACCCGCAGCGGCGTGTAAACCGATTGGAAGCCGCGTATTTGTCAGATAGAAGACCAAATGTGAGAACTGTTCCCACCCAGGCCGAGCCGCTGCGGAGTTGTCGTGTCAATTTGTTCTGCCCCAGTTTGTATGTAGGTCATGTAGTGGACCAGAGATGCAGCAGAATGGTAGCGGCGTTACATGATATTTCGCATTGGCCCTAATTTGCTATTGCTATTTAAAGTCCATGTGGCTGTTTATTTACAGTGCGGCGATGAAGCCAGAATTTTGAATGACTTCACAATCTATGAATGCTTTAACATACTGTAGATCTTAGACGAGTGCTAATGTGCCTTTCATGCCAAAAAGTTATTTGATTATACAGATTAGATTCATACTAGCCTGATTCAATTTGGAAAATCAATTTCCACAACTCCTCTTAGGTTATGATATATAGTTTGTATTAGATTATCTACTATTTCTTTACCCTTTACCCACAATCATATAGGTATTAGATGCCATGACACCTAGTGGTTTGTTGGGGGGGGGGGGGGGGGGCTCAGGTCAGGTCAGTGTTTTCAACAACGTGCTGCAGTTTGCCTCCACCATGACACCCAGTGGTAAGTTTTGGACTCAACTAAAAGAAACGTGCCATAATTTAATTTGATTTTTTTTATTAAATAAAAAAAAATTTAAAAAAAAGTATAAAATTTCCATTTCAATTTCAAATATCTTCAAAACTTTACACCATCTCACATATTATCATTAAATATTTGTGGGGGGGAAATCGTTCATTTTTGTGTTTCAAAAGTGGTGACTGCATGAGTCAGGACACAAATACATGGAAATTAGTTACTGTATATATTCAACAATTTTGTTAACTTATTGTTAATAATAATAATAATAAAAAGCACTTTCTCTGGATGTGTGCCAAGAGGAATTATCTTGCTAAAATAACCAGTTTTGACCTTGACGGAACAGTGCACACGCACAAGGGAGCATGTGGGTTGTAGGTGACTGTACACAGAGTGTCTCAAAACTTTTTTTTCCCACAAAGTTAATTTCTTCATCAGCACATATGCCTTAGGCTTCTGTAATAGGAGCAGTACTGAGTACAGAACCGTCCTTCAACCTTCAAGTTCAGGAACCTCTGTAGACTTTAAATTGTATATCCATCATAATAAAACAAGAAATACTGGAATTCATCACTGTTCAATATTTTTCGTTAAATTGACTTTCCTTCATGGCCACGTGTACAGTGTTAATATCTACTCCCTCCACAATATACAACACTTTTTCGGGGTGCACAACGACGGCAGCTTCATGGCAACATTTGGCCTGCGCGCTCACTTTAAAAGATCGACTGGATGATGTAGTGGCCTGGTTTCCTGAACAATGAGTAATAATCAATAAGTACATCCAGAGCAAACACTGTGTTGCAAAGACTATCTGAACCCCATGTGTTGTTTTTATTTTGGATTCCAGAGATATATATATATATAAGTTCATTGTTATTGTTTCCAATTTTCCATCTTCCGCAGCCTAGCATTACCTGCAGATAAACAAAGTTCGAGGCGAGAAGACGGTTTCGTGTATCCCTCTGTGATAACAGGAACCTGGAGGACAAAAAAAAAACACATCTGAAATGTAAGTTGCTTCCTTTGTTTTTTGAGAAGATGGTATGTTTCATGGCATGGTAGGGAACTTGTTTTTCATGGCTGTAGGACAACGATTTTACAACTCCCCTATATGTTAATGTACACACATGAAGCTCATATGATGGCGGCGTATTCATTTCTTTGTGTGTTTTTAGAGATGAGCCATGGCAGCTGATCTTGACGTTGTCAATCTGTTTATCATTGCTGGGGGAACTCTGGCTATTCCCATCTTGGCGTTTGTTGCATCCGTCATCCTTTGGCCATCCGCGCTTATTAAAGTGTACCACTGGTAAGGTCAAAAGGTTTAAAACCTCTTATGGTTATTTATTGTGAGAAATAATGTTATGTGCTATACTGATGCTAATAAAGCATCAGGTCAGTTTCCTGCTTGGCAAGTCGGAAAAGCATGTCTAATAACCTTAGATGACTGTACATTTAATTATCAACACATCTATTCAGCTATTTCCCCCCAGAATGATCTTTTTGGTATACAGAAATGCATAGAAGACAGAAGACATTGCTTATCTGTTTGTAGAGGTCCTGGATTTATAGGATAAACTTGGAATTTAACAAAATGAATAATCTGTACACAAAAATCTTCAAAAAATGATCTTTAATTACGAAGCTTTTTACAGTGACTAATTTATGAATCATTCCTGATGTGGGTCTGTGGCTGAAAGCTAGTAATTGAAGATATTTTTGAGTTGATTGGAGTGTGCAGATTCTTTGTATTGTTTTCATCCAGAAATGTATACAAATGTTGAGATACAATTATTACTATGAACATGAAAGGCATTTTTAGACATTTCTGATAAGGTAAACTGTGGTTTGTCCGTGTATCCAACCTGTAGCCTGAACAGTACAGCTGTGCAGTCTGACTTCATACAATGCTGACATGTGCTCCCTGTAGGTACTGGAGGAGGACTCTGGGCCTCCAGGTGCGCTATGCAGACTGTGGAGGGTATCGCTTCTGTTATGCCTACAGAGGAAAGGCCGGGATGAGGCCCTCAATTTTAATGCTGCACGGCTTCTCCGCTCATAAAGACGCATGGCTCACTGTTGTCAAGGTACATCAGCGTGTTCTGCTGTTTGAAATGGAAAGATGCCATGAAAAAAAATTTCAAGCGTCCAAAATGTGTTTTAACGAAAATCTCAAAAGTTCTCTTGCAACAGTTGTGAAATTTCAAATTTCAATTCATATGTACTCTCATGTTTTCACCAAGTATCTACCGAAGCATCTGCACATTTTGTGTGTGGACATGCCCGGCCACGAGGGAACAACACGCACCAACACAGACGATTACTCCATCAAGGGACAGGTCAAGAGGATTCACCAGGTGAACAGCTCGCAGCCAAAACAATGAAGCGTGCGCTTACTGATTCGCACATGAACTATTTCACAGAACAATAGTTTCTATTCCTTGTCCTCAGTTTGTGGAAGCCATTCGCTTAAACAGGAAACCTTTTCACCTCATTGGAACCTCAATGGGAGGAAACGTGGCCGGAGTTTACGCGGCCTGCTACCCCTCAGAGATCTGTAGCATGACTCTCATCTGTCCAGACGGTCAGTCAGTAAGTCTGCGCATGCGTGTGTGAGTGTAAGCTAAACAAAAGACAAGGCCTCCGACTTCTCCTGTGCAAGACATGGAAGACAGAGTTGCATTATGGGAAATATAGAACACAGCACGGAGATTTGTGTATTTGCTGCTTTAACTATTTTATTGTTACATTCCACATTAGATTCACAGAGTTATATTTCTCTGGATTTATTTTTTATTGTGCAAAACGGCAGATTTTTTTTCATATGTGTTAATTACAATGCTATATTGCAGGAATAAGACACCCACAGGAGACCAAGTTTGACAATCATCTGCAGGACCTGATGCACAGCAATTATACACTAAACATCCCGCTGATCCCCACTACACCCGAGGAGATGGAGGACATGTTCAGACTTTGTTCTCACGTTCGCTTTAAAATTCCTCAGCAGGTCTGGACTGCACACGCTTGTAATTTCATTGCGCGTTCACTCACGTAACAATGGGCCTGCTGCATTAATGGACTTGTTTACAGTGGCCGCGCTTTGCCAGTGTCTAAACATTTGCTCTTCCTGTTTAGATTCTACAGGGGCTTGTAGATGTGCGGCAGCCTCACAACACATTTTACCAAGAAGGTTGGTTCAGCTGGATGTATAGCTTTGAGGAAATGTAACAGAAATGTGCAATGCACATGACGTAATTCACACTTTCCCCACTTTGTCAAGCAGTATTTATGGAGATTTTTACCGAGGACTCAAGATACGCCTTACAAGAGCACTTACATCTCATCACGGCACCCCTGCAAGTGATATGGGGAAAACAGGATCAGGTAGTGTATCATGAATTTCTAATACAAGAGCTTAAATACACAAGCCATTGATTGTCGGCAGGCAAAGTAAATACAAACCACAGGTGGGAACTCAAAGTTGCCTGTCAGGTTCTGTTCTTGTCCATCAGAACACAAAACTGCATATTGACACTGACATGATAATTGTCTGCTGTTTGCTCAGGTGGTGGACGTGTCCGGTGCCTCAGTCATTGCAGGCGTGCTGCCTGGATGCAAAGTGGACCTACTGGAGAACTGCGGCCACTCTGTGGCGATGGAAAAGCCCTGCAGGACAGCCAGGCTGATCCTGGAGTTCATCATCTCACAGCAAGACGCCAGGGGCGGCGCAAAGAAGTCATCCTGAGCGAAAGAACAAGAACACAATTCACGCCTGTCCACTTGCAACGCTTCTCGTGCTACTTGTTTGTGACATACGTTTGCATTCATTTATCCAAACTTTATTCGCATTGCATAAAATTGCATTAGAACTGAGAGAAAATGCCCGTGATTTGGGGGGGGGGGGGGGTGACTCGCTCCTATTTTGTCAGTGGCATTTGAAGAATTCCAATAAAAGCTCCGTGCGTGAACGTGAGAGTGAGTGTGTTCAGAATCAGATGTGTGACTAAATTCATGCAGTGGATGCCTGCAGCAGGACCTCCTCCCCTCCTTCGCCCTTCGTATGCGCAGTTTTGCAGCAGCCAAGCTCTACACAACTGCCCGATGCGAGCAGCGGCAAACACAACATCCTGGCCAGCCGAACCGCTATATGCTAACATAAGGACGCTGTATTTTTGGACCAAATAGCCGGCGAGGCGGTAAGAAATCTAGGCACGGGGTGTTTCTTTGAAAGAATGTGTGCGTTAGTTGCAGGCAGGCTCTTCAAAAGCCGGCGTTAATAGTGGTTGTGAATGGCTCAGCTAGCAACGTACCGTACGTGAACGTCAGCTGCACTAGCGCTGCGGCTAACAATTAGCCAGCAGGCTGTACGTCCAGGACTCGCTTTGTATTCAATGCTGCACTGCTCACAACCCCCAAGATGGGGATATAAATGATTGCTATAGAGCGTCGCCTACTTTTCAGGATACATTATATTAGTTTTTGCATAACGCATCTTGCATGCTGGCTTAAATGTCTTGGCAAAGTAGGTCGGCACTTTTGACACCATCTTTGTTCAGTAAAAAACGTTATTCAGAGGTTAGCATACGAGGATGCCTTAGCCTTGCTGTTGTTGCTTTACACCACCTGAGTAACTCTACACACAAACACAGCGTTTTCGCGGAATTTCATTTTCATGTTGTGGCATCTGGGTTACCGAAGTAGTATCAAAGTGCGACGCTGTTGACCAAACAACTTTCCTGTAGCTGCAGTCCTCTGGGTGTTTGCGGGCAAAACGAGTTAGCTACGTGACGTGAACACACGGTAGAGATGTTGAGATGTAATGTTGTGTTGTCCGTATCCCAAATGCCGTGTTCTCATTTTTTGGAGTTCAAATAGTGAACCGCACGGAACGCGACTGCGGCATTTGAGTCTCTCAATATTTATTCAGATGACGCTGGTGCTCTATCAGTTAAGTTATTTATTCAGTGTCTGCTCCAGTGCGCTCATACTGAAACTAATTCCGTATGTTGTGATCAGTGACTCAGTCATTTTTTTTTTCTTCTTCGAAATGTTGCTCATTGTGGTAACAGTCAGGCAGAGAATAATTAAACTGGATATATTTGTGCTTTGTTTTAGGTAAAAAATTTGAATAAATCACTATTTGAACGACTCCCCCTCTTGCTCTACAAATGGATAATGGAGACTGGGGCCATAGGGTAAGGAGATGGAAGCCACTGTTGTTTTTCTAACTCTCAAGTCTTGATGTTGCTATTGTTAATTACACCAAACACCTAAAACGAGTTCAAACTAGAACATTATTACTGCGGCCAATGAGTATTTCTGTAGAGAATTTCCCATGTTTTATCTTTGATTAGATGAGTGGAGAGTAGTTGGTGTATGCACCACAGACTAATTGCGGAGATCGTTTAGCTTTTGTAATTTTATAAATTATTAAATGGATACAGGACGAAAGAACAAACGTATTACAATAATCTGGAAACAGTCTGATTCCACTTTCCGGGTATGAATCCCACATGATGATGACAGCCATAAAACAACTCGTGGCCATGCTGTCACATATTTTTAAAGGAATTTTTCTACAAATCCAAAATGAAACAAAGGGATAGGTTTATTATCTATAAAACTGTACTGAGCCACTACGTTTAACACATTGGCGGCACTAACAGTTCATTCAGCACCAGTCAGTAAACTGCTGCCAGTTCAGATACCTGGAGCTTTTCTGACTGTTTTTTTCCATGCGTCACTCTAATTCTTTTCTTTGCCTTTTTTTGCCTTAGATGACCACTCCTGTCACCTTAAATGTGGGAGGCCACCTTTACACCACCAGCTTATCTACCCTGCAGCGCTATCCAGACTCCATGTTGGGTGCAATGTTCCGGGGAGATTTCCCCACGACTCGTGACTCCCAGGGGAATTATTTCATTGACCGAGACGGAACACTCTTCAGGTACATTCTAAACTTCCTGCGGACGTCTGAACTTACTCTCCCTTTGGACTTTACGGAGACAGAGCTCCTGAGGAAAGAGGCCGATTTCTACCAGATTGAGCCTCTGATCCAGTGCCTTAACGATCCCAAGCCGCTGTACCCACCAGACATCTTTGAGGAAGTCGTGGAACTCTCCAGCACGAGGAAGCTGTCTAAATATTCGAACCCTGTGGCTGTAATCATTACACAGTTGACCATAACAACAAAAGTCCATGGCCTTCTCGAAGGTATCTCGAACAACTTCACAAAATGGAACAAACACATGATGGACACCAGAGACTGCCAGGTGTCATTCACCTTTGGACCATGTGACTACCATCAGGAAGTGTCCCTCAGGGTTCACCTCATGGACTACATAATGAAGCAGGGCTTCACCATCCGCAACACGCGTGTGCACCACATGAGCGAGCGTGCCAATGAGAACACAGTGGAGCATCACTGGACATTCTGCAGGCCAGCACACAAAGTGGAAGACTGAGTCATTACCGGTTGATCTTGCTGCTGCTATCACTTGTTTCGTCTTTCCATGATGCAAATCATGATTTAAAAAAAGGCACAAAAAAAACCTTGACCTTATGTTAATGTAGTATTATCATGGAGAATGTTATCCTTTGAGACCAAATCCAGACAGCATAGAACAAGGAACATTGTCGGGATTATGTTATCCACTTCTGGTTTATTTCAGCAAAATATATATATTTTTAAAATTTGTTCCACCACTTTAAAAATTACAATTCTTGAAAAGTAGATATACTGTTTATAATGCCAGCAAAGAAAACAGATTCTGTATGAAACAGAAATAGCCTACAACAGTTCTTTATTACACCGTAATTGAACTACAAACCCCACTGAACCAAGGTTCTTGTTTGCAAACAGCAGTGAAGACCTACCAAGATATTTGTGTCTTGGATTATGAATTTATTCTGTATGATGGTACCACGCAGTCAAGATTCATCTCCATGATTGGGGATGGAAAAAAAACTAAACTAAACTGAACATTTTTATCCATCCCAGGTTGTCTGGTTGTGTACTTCTCAAAAACAAAATGAATGGCCCAGCCTCTTCATGTTGAATTTACAGTAGATTTTATAGTTAGCCCCTTTCAGGCCCTTCTATGATACCATTTAAAAAAAACAAAAACCAGGCTTTGTTGCATGTCTCTGTGCGTCTATGTGTTATATGTGTATTTGTTATTCGGCTTGTTTACTGTTACTCATTAGTGCTTATATCAACAGTGATTTATCAGTCATCCAAAACCAAAATAAACTTGATTGTGTATTTGTGTTCATTAATTTTTTTTCTGACTGATTTTTTTCCTTCTCGCTTTTGCCCATGTTAAATATTTAATATAAATTTTAAATCTAGCATTTGTAAAATTAAACATTTGCTGTCAGATCAGACAGACAGGTTTCATTGAATAGAAAGAAATTATGTATACATAATTTATTCTTACCCAATAAGATAAACTGGGGGGGGGGGAAAAAAACATTTTAAACATTTCTTTCATAGATTGGTCTCTAGAACGTGCAGTTGTGTTTTTGTGCGCTAGCAAAGCCCTGTGGAATCACTGACCTGTAACACTACTGTAGTATTAATAGTAGCAAGAGAACATACATTATTGAATCAGGTTAGCAGGCCAAACCAAAGTTTCCCCCCCCCCCCTTTTTTTTTTTTTTCTTAAACAGTGAAGCAAATCCAAATAAGGAAACTGCACCGTGGCTAATATTCATTTTGTGGTTTCAGCTATTTCGACCGACGGGATTCCTGGTAGGTTTTATTTCTAGAATGGCAGTCCTTCAATTTCTCCAACGTATAAAACTAATAACATGCTTGTTTGGTTGGAATTAGATGGAAGGTCGGGACAGAAGCAATCCGGATGTACGGGCTACTTTTTGTGCGCTGCTTTATTCGCGTCGGGCTGCCCATTTGTCCGCCTCAAACAAGAGTTCCGCATTTTGTTTCCTACTACGGGTTACCAAACGTACACAACCTTGTACAGTCAAAAGGACACGCGGGAAGTTGTGTATGTAAAACGCCCACGCTTTCCTTGAATTGAGCCTTTCAAAGTCTTTTAAAGTGGATTTTCACTTAATCTCGAACGGACGCAACGGTGGCTACAATGTTTTACCGGAGTGACAAAGTTCGTTATTTACTGAGCCTTGTTCCGGGTAAACGTCGGCTCGGCATATACAGGTTCCTTCCTGTCTTCTTTTGCATCGGTGGCGTCATGGAGTGGATCATGATCAACGTGAGAATCGGACAGGAAACATTTTGTGAGTATGAGTCAACGGAATAGTGTATTAGCTTCTCGCTAATGTTAGCATTCCTACCCAGTCGAAGTGTAATGCCTGCGGACAGACAATATGTTATATTAAAGCTGTTATAGAAGTAAAGTGTCAGCTGTATGTTGCGTAGCGTAAATAACTATTGATCAGCTACAATAAAGTCAATCCTATCTGGGACTCAAATTGAGACCTTCCTATTCTGCACAAACCAGATTGACTGTTAAAAACTCAGCTTTTCCCCAGCATTTTCCATGAAGCTTTTTGATTTGTCATTTGGCTTCTCAAACCTTATTTGCAGCTGCAAAAGTAAAGCATTAGGCACCAGTGATGAGTGAGAAGAGTTGACATTGGCTTAGTTACAGTTGAGCTTTTTGTAAAAATGTTTTTGTCTTTCCAGATGATGTGTACCGAAGGAAAAAGTCTGAACGACAGTACCAGGCGATGATTGCAGATGATTTGATTGTCCTCAAAGAGCCTGCATCCAAGTGAGAGGCAGTCTTGATTTAGTGTGGACTATGTGAGAACACCAGCAGGACATTACAGATGGTTTAATACTTTGTACCAAGCGCACATCCAAGTCAGCCGTGGGCTGGATTTTATGAGGACCTTGTGTGCGTCACCTACAAACGCCATCGCCAAAAGGCTCCGTCAATGTCATTGGCTGTGACGGGTGTACAGCAGTTTCGTCACAGCGAAGAATGTCATCAAGGAGAACATCAAGAGTAGATTCCAATATGCAGCCTTTATTGTTAGTACGATTTTGAGTTTGAGAAACAGAGTTGGAGTCAAATTACTGGTTGTGATGTTAAAAAATGCCAAGAATTTGTCTCATTAAAATCTCAACACAATAATCTATCATGCATGTACTTAAATGTGTTTAAAAAAAAAAAAAAAAGATTGTTTATATAGTGTGGATGTGTTTGATACAGACACATAACATTATGTATGAACAAAAATCGTAATATTTATTGTTTGAGCTGTACTGAATATTTGCGTCCATAAAATATGATTTAAGAACTATTTCAAGTGCTGTCTTTGTGACTCATCTTCAGCTTTAATATCATACAGACCCCATTCTATTCTTGAATGGTGACCTATTCCCTTGTTTACCCCAATATAAAACTTGCTGTGGTCATTTCAGAACCATCCCACAGGGAGGGAATGCAGACAGATAAAGCTGTTGGGGTAGTCCCACAGCCTTATTGGATTCCCGTCCAGTCTCACTTGATCCATGTTGGGTCTGATGTAGTAGCTGCTGTTACCTTTGCAGAATGTCTGATCTGTTATCGATGATATCTTGTTGTTCTGCAGAAAAGACAAGACGAGAAGACAACGTCAAAAAAAGATTTCTTGCGTTTGCTTTGAACTGAATAGTTGTGCTGATTGCACTCAAAGGTAAGTAAGCTCACATGCAGGTGCACAACATAAAGAGACTCGGGCAGTAGGGGCACTGCCGTCAGCTCATTGTTTCCAAGGTAGAGGTATGCCAGTCTCGTAAGTTTCTGAAAGAAGAGGCCACACAAAGGTGTTATTCAGTATGCTGAATAAAAACACTGAACGATGTGATGTAAAACGTTAGTATGAGATGAACTCACTTTGAAAGCGTTTCCCTTCACACCCTGCGTTCTTAGCTTGTTGAAATTGACGTTGAGCATTACTAGTTTGGTGGGCAGCATAGGAAGTTTAGTCAGTCGGTTCTCGGCGAGAATCAGCTCTTCAAGGTTGGGAAGTTTCGAGAAGGCCCCGTCTTCAATCTCAGAGATGAGATTCCCAGTCAGGTCAATTCTCCGTAACGTTTCTGGGTGGATCACAAAACTGAGTTTAACTTGAGACTTTCCCTGAACAGATCAGTCAGTGACTGAAATGGGACTTTATTTACCCATGTCTGCGAAGTCTTTGTTTCGTATTTTTTTGATTTTGTTGAAACGTGCATAGAGATACCCAGTTTCCTTTGGGAGTGTTGGGACATTCGTTATATCAGGCGTCAACTCCTCACAGTAAACTGATCCGCTGAGGCAAACACACAGCAGACATGTTGGGAGCTCTGAAAAGATCACAAACTTGTGTCACCTCCTCGTTTCACCTTTAAAATTATTAAACTAATTTGATCCAAAGAATGTGTCCGAGCAGCCCTAAAATGCATCACAAGCAGGTTAGGTGGGGAAACTTACACGTCCCCTTTATTACATAATCTTGGCTGCAGTTAGATTCGCGAAAAATGTGGAAGAAAACCCTAGTGACTGTTGCATAATCGGGTTTGAGACAGTTGTTAAAAATGTGAAAAATGACCCCACCATGATCTTGCGTGGATCTGGAAGTGTCAGTGTCCGAATCATGAAGGACATCATAGTCTGAGAACTGGTCAACGTCCTTCTGCAGGTGATAAGAAGTCACAAGTAATCCCTTCTCACTTGAGACAACAATGCAACACATACCTCTGAAAATTTAAAATAAGAAAGAATATTTCAAATTTACCTCAGGTTTCCATACTTCCAAGTATTCATCATTTTCTGCAGAAAATTGTATCCAACAGAGCACGATGAAGGTAGTAAACAAATGCCTTAAGCGCATCATTTTGTCCCCTTAGCTGTTGGTAGAAGAAGACAGTGTCTGCTAGACTGAAGGCAGGAAAATTTTCCGTCCAGTTTCTTAAGCTGCCAGTATACAGCAGGAGTAAAAAAACAGATCAAATTTTAACTCCATCCATGCTGTTTGTGATGCTGTCAGCAGTCAGACCGATTCTGAGGACGAAACTGTGCATGTGGAAAGTTACTAATTATTTACATCACCTAATGAAACCAAAGTGACAAGTATAGCATTAATATACTGCTCTATACTGTATAGTGGAAACAGACACAACAAAACTGCTCCTAAACTCCAACAAAAACACTTTGACAAAATGATGGAAATCCAGTGTGTTGTGGAAGAAGCCCACAGAGTGAATTAAGATGTGAAGCAAAAATTAGTAAAGGAAACATATGAGTAGGAAAAACATTTTAGGATGTCATTCATTCTATTTTAAACTTCAGCTTTAATTAACACTAACCTTGAGGACAGTTAAGATTGTCCTCTGTCTCTTAGCGAGAGTGGTGTCTCTGCAGAGGAGGTGAATGTAACTCAAAGTGAAGCCATCTGATACTTTTCCTGTTCCTTTTTTCGCCCCAGCCAGGTCTTTCACAAGCTGTGCTGATTCACAGTACAGCCATTCCTCTGTACTTTACTTCAGCTGAAGATGTTACATCCACAGATTAATAGAAATTAACAACAAAAAGCACTTGATTTGCAAAGTAAAAACAAATCATTATGTGTCTGCTTTAATATTACAAGAGCTATGCAACATTCGCTAATTTTTACTGTAGCATTTATTAATGAACAACTGGAGAAAACGTTGGTTTCATTTACTCCGTGTCCTTAGGTGTTGACAGCGGCGAAAACTTTTTGAAGCCGCTTATCATTAACCTTTGACCCTGCTCCACAGGAATCACAGTAAAAGGAGCTGGTGCAGGTGCGCTGGCAGGTGCTTTAGGACCCTGGGGCAAAGTCTATAAAAGGGGAGGGAAAGTCGACATTTGGGCCTTTCCTTCTTCCTGCAGTGAAACCATGAAACAAGCCTGAGAGTATCTGTGAGAGATGCTGGTGGAGCTAGTGCAAAAAAAAAAAAAAGTGACCCTGTGTTTGCAAGGATTCTTTTTAATTAGTGTGACAGAAGTTAACCATTGAACTGGAAAGTACTTCACTTTTGTAGTTTTTGTTTGAAGTTGTGAATCAGTATTATAGCATTATTGTCCGTGACCATGTTTGGCAAAGGCTGTGGAGTTGAAGCGATTGCCCAGGATATGGATTTTATTTAGAATTGTTTGTATATTTCAATACACAAGCAGTTCTAACTACTTCCTACTTCACCTTGTATGTGTGCAATTAAATATTTTTCTGCACTATTCTTGTATACAAAATAGCATTCATTACTTTTCTTTTTGAATTTCTGTCAAGGCTAAATTAGGAGCAGGGTTCCATGCTGAATCTGTAATTTGCATTATGCTGCTGGTGATGTTTTTTTTTTTTTTGTTTAAACCCTTGAAACAATTTAACACGACATTGAGTTTATTTATGATTCGCAACACAATTTGACATTCGTATGTGCAACAATTGTCTGACAGTGCAGTCCATGCATGTGCTGACTGAGTTTCGCAGATTTATGATGAACTATTTAGAGCGGACATTAGTTTTATTTTCTGCACCTGTAGTCCCCACCCTACTTCCTGGTTTTAAGAGTCGTGTGTCGTAAATAAAAATGTCTGTCTACTACCACCTGACTGTGTATTTGCTGCTCAGTAAAGTGCGGAACAAACAAGTTAGCAAGTTATCTATCCAAACGAAGTTTTTATTATTTATTTATTTATTTTTTATTGTTAACGCAATCGAAGCAGTAACAATGTTTGAGTACATGTCGAACTGGGTTGTCCACCACAACCCCCGGTGACAAAAGTATCGACTTAATTTTCCTTTGATAACCCAATATGACGTCCACGTAAAAGCAGCGAAGACATTTACATTTACACATTTGTAGATTTTGAATTTAAAGAAGAAGAGAGAAAAAAAAACGATCACGCCTTATTCTGGACAATACAATCTATGACAAATAGTTGGTATGGTCCTTTCCTACCACAAAACATGATGCATGCGTGCAATTTATATGTGTTCTTGTAAAGCTGAATTGTATATTCACTATAAAATTGAATTTAGCACCGTAGCAGTAGCCACGTTATGTAAGGCAGATGTGTGATGATAAAGGAGGAAACACAAGTGCCAATGCAACGGAAGTGGTACTGCCCTGAGCGCTGAGCGAGACTGAGGACGGAGGCTCAATCGTGCAGAGACAAAAAAGGCAAAGAATCACAGTCGCCAATATTGTAAGTTACGATCTTATTCACAAATAGCGAAGTTGTACTAAATCTCCATTCGTTGCGAACAGTTCGAGCGGGCAGATCCGTCGCGTCTTATTGAATCCCGTTGAGAAGCCGTCGAGCTAACGGAGCGAGCTAGGTGGATTTGTGAAAGGCTAGCTGGCTGTTAGCTCCGCAGCTAACGCAACATAACGGTACGACTAGCGGTTCGACAAGAAAGCTAACCGACGCTCGGATTCCATGACACTTTGTTCTGACAGGCTCGTCATCCAGGGCGGGCCGTGTTACCGCGTCTGAAAATGAATTAAAATCCACAACTAATGAATAAATACCACTGCACCATAGGCTGTTTTTGACTAGAATATAGCGATTGTTCTTCCTCGCCGCGCCCGCGTTGGCAAAATCGTGTTATTTAAAAAAATAAATTAAAAAAAAAAAAAAAAAAAAAAAAAAACCAAAGGCAATCAAAGCTACGGCTGGCCTAGCTGCTCACCGATGCAGTTAGATAGCGGCAGCGGCACATTACACGACGATAGCCGGCTAAAATCACCGCCCAATCCCGTCATTTTGCTCCCATTGGGTAGTAGGACCGTTATTTAATGGTGGGTGACCGTCAACGCTCGTTTTTAATTCCACGTGAAAAACGAATTGCACCAACCCCGCTAGCGTTCGTGTGTCATCGCGCTAGCGCCTCTCCTTATTTCGAGGGAGGACATTAATACCCCGAGCGAGAATGCTACGGCTGCTACAGCGAGAGTCGGGCCGAATATAAAACGAATCGGCGACACCTTGGCGCTCGCCGCATGCTTATGTTGACTTGTGAAACATTCTTGTGAAAATTTAGAGGTTTAATACGGTCGCGCTGTGCTTTCCCCCCCACTAGAACGACGTGTACATTGTGGTGGGAGAATGAAACGGCCGAGCTAACAACCTTAGCCAGCGATGTGTACGGATGACCCACTTGCGGAGGCCCTGTTCGCATCGATTTTTTTTTTCGCCGTGTAAAATCCAGCGGTTTGTTCACCAGCTCGATTTTTATAAAAATCAGTGTTAATAACAGCAAAAAAAAAAAAAAAAAACTATTATATATATTTTTATTTTTTTTTAAATAAAAAAATAATAATTTGGTCGATTTCACAGTGCGGCGGCTTTGCAACATGGCGTCCGGCGCGTGTATTAATGTAACGAATTACGCATAGAATATCACACACGGTGTCGTATCTTCTGCTTCCCCATCAGACTTAAAATGGATAAGAACGACCTGGTACAGAAGGCTAAGCTTGCCGAGCAGGCTGAGCGCTACGACGACATGGCCGCGGCCATGAAGTCGGTGACGGAGCAAGGTGCGGAGCTGTCAAACGAGGAGCGCAACCTCCTCTCCGTCGCCTACAAGAACGTGGTGGGCGCCCGCCGCTCGTCCTGGCGCGTCATCTCCAGCATCGAGCAGAAGACCGAGGGGAACGACAAGAAACAGCAGATGGCCCGCGAATACCGGGAGAAGATCGAGACCGAGCTGCAGGAGATCTGCCATGATGTGCTTGTGAGTTTTTTGTCGTTTCAATAAAAATAATAATTATAATTATAATTATTTCGTGATTGTCGTGATTTTCACTATGACGCTCCTCACCGCCCTCTCTTCTTTTTCCAGGGGCTACTTGACAACTTTCTCATCACCAACGCCACTGCTGCTGAAAGCAAGGTGTTCTACCTGAAAATGAAAGGCGACTATTACAGATACCTGTCTGAGGTCGCATCAGGTGACGCCAAGAAGGGTAAGGAATATTCAACATTTCCCGCTACTTGAAAGGCTATAGCCGCTCAAATCATTTCTAGCCAGCCGAACGTCCCGTCCCGTGGAAAGCGGCTGCATTTTTAGCGTCGTTTCCGGCAGCCAGCGGCATTTACGCCAAAGACGGAAGCCCGACGACATGGAGAAAGCCACCCCCTCTGATGTGCAGATGGCAGACCACCTGCTCTTAAAAAGCAAACGAACGTCCCCCAGGAATCGGTGGGGACTGAATCAGAGCTGGGAGAGTAAATAATGGACTAACGTCCAAGTTAGACACAAGCGTGATTAGAAACCATCCCCTAGTGGGGCACCACATTTGCATAAAATGTAGAATTAAATTAGCCTCTTCATTTAAAAAAAATTAAAATAAGCAATGATAATCAGTGCTGTTTTAAAACGCATGACTGCATTGTGTTGTTCTTTTCCCCTCTTTCTGAATACAGATACAGTGGATAACTCCCAGCAGGCATACCAGCAAGCTTTTGATATTAGCAAAGGGGAGATGCAGCCAACACACCCCATCCGGCTTGGTCTGGCTCTCAACTTCTCCGTCTTCTATTATGAAATCCTCAACAACCCGGACAGGGCCTGTAGCCTGGCTAAGACGGTACGCCCTGAGCTCAAGATGACATTATTTACAGGTTCAAGCTAAATGCAACGGAGGAATTCTTCCTTATTTGATTAGTTGGTACTGTGAATGTCCCGCAACCGAATGCGGTTTAAACACGCAGGTCTGTATTTTGCATTTCAGGCATTTGATGAAGCCATTGCCGAACTTGACACTTTGAACGAGGATTCCTACAAAGACAGCACCCTGATCATGCAGCTACTAAGGGACAACCTCACTGTGAGTTTTTTCGCGCCTTGCTCTCGTCACTGCCGACTGTGCCCGCTCCCCTTGTGCTGCCACGTGTACTCACTGCCTCTCTCTGTTTGCAGCTGTGGACATCGGAAAACCAGGCAGATGAGGGGGAGACTGGTGACGGGGAGAACTAATGGAATTGCACTGTTAATCCACCTACACTCTTATCTTAAACACAGACAGCTTATATACATCCCCCTCCACTCCATCAGCTCCTCCCACTTCTGTATGACAAGCAGCCTGAATTGCTCCTGACCAACTAGTTTACCCCTCTCAATTCACTGTGAGGTGACAGGGTAATTTTCAGTTAGCAGATTCAGTCACTTTGTGGAAAATGTCGTATTGATTAGTGAGTCCATGTTGCTGTTGGTTTTCTTTTTTTTTTTTTTTTTGGTTTTTGTTTTGGGTTTTTTTTTGTTCTTTTTTTTGTCAGCTTTGTGCGAATGTCTGTGTGTAGTGAATGAACAAGTGTGAGAGACTGTTCGTATGGTCTTGGGTGGGGGGAGGGAAGGGGTGGGTGTTGTGAATTTTAATCGTCCTTCCAAATTCCCTTTGTCCCAGCTAGTTTGTTGTGCATTTTTTCATCCTCCCCGCTTCTTTTCTTTTCTTTTCTTTTTTGTTACTTTCTTATATGTGATTCCTCATAATATTTACAGGCTTTATTATATGGTAATTAAACTGGCAGGCGATACATCCACCCAACACTGTGATGGTAGGCGATCCATTTGCTTCACAGCCCAGAGCAGTCCCTGTGTTTGAATTTGCAGAAAAGTACAATCCTGTAATTCCATCAACTGTAATTCCACCAACTGCAATTCTGCTGTGTGCTCATACAGAAAGGAGGCAGGCTGTATTGTGACACTGACATCTTGGTGTAATGCTCCTCGACCATGTTCACATAATCACTGTTTCCAAGTTTTAAGGGAACCTAAATTGCCATCTTAGATTTGACCAGACATTCCACATTATTAGATTTAAAAGAAAAAAAAAAGCAGTGCTCCTCTTTCGTTTATTTTTCAACCAAGTATGAATCGTCATTGTAGTTTTACTCACTGTTAAGGTGCTGCTTGATCTCAGTACAATTGAAACTGTATGTGCGTAAATGTGGTTCCATGTATTTTGCAAGATCGACTATCATCTGTATGTAAAACCTAAAGTAATCTTTTGTTGATGTTAATTGAACTTGTCTTAGCACACTGTATCAACCCTGCTTGCATTTCTCTTAAAAGCGGTTGTTTTCTCCAAAAAAAAAAGAAAAAAAAATGTGCCTGGCTTTCTCTCGCTGCCTGTTTTCAGGCAACAGCATCTGCTTCTGTTTTTAGATACCTAAAAGAAGAAAAAAAAAAGTTGTCAAAGTCAAACAGCTAAATGTTGACCACTGTTTTTAAACCAGGTGAATCTGCTGTCAGGTGGTTGGAACGGTTGCCTCAGTATCAGGTCTATTTTAAAGAAGCAAATTGGACAAGCCTATTTCATCACGATGGAAAGAAGCTCAGTGTCACAATACCATGTATCACCACTACATTCCACATGTTGTAGTTGAAACACCATTCCACATTATAGCTGACAGTCTGTTCATTCTGACAAATGCTCCAAGGAATTGAAATCTTATGTTTGAAAAAAAAAAAAAAAAAATCATGTCAGTTTATTATTATGCTTGATGAAAAAAAAAAAATGCAGTTAGTGAATGTGGAACAAAGCCTGTCTGTATATCAGGTATCTACTTGCTTTGTTTTTACTGACAAGTCTTATGGCTAAAATTTGCTTCTGTAACAGTCTATTACCCAGTGCACACACGTGGTTGTGAAAATTTAGAATAGCTCTCAAAAGCAATGACGAAATGGAGATAAAACAATGGTTGGTGTAATTCTAGCTTTGTGTTTATGTATCTTAAAACCATTCTAGTTTCACTATACATGTAAGAAATAGGAAAGTGTCAAAGACCATTCAGTGAAATAAAGTTTCGTTTAAGATAACAGTCCTGTGTCGTCTTCCTTTGCGTTTAAATCATTTTACATATATATATGTATATATATATGTATATATATATGTGTGTGTGTATATATATACATACATATCTAATTTTTTTTGTTTCGTCGTGAAAACGTGGTTTACAGCTAACGCTGTGTCGCTGAGAGACGGTGACAAGCGCTGACCACCAGAGGGCGGAATAGACCGATTATTCCTTTTGCCTTTCGGCGCATGGGCCCGGCCGGGAACTAGTTTTTCTGGCGGAGCCTGAACTCAACATTTAGTTTCTTAATTGATTCGAGGATCTGCGGAAGAGTTGCAGGTGTTCCACGACCGTAATTAACAAACGACCCATGTGGGAAGAGAACGGCTCTGTAAAACTGCCACACCACTGAAAAACGGGTCAGAGTTACGAATTGACTAGAAAAAAACTGTAAGTAGCGTAAATGTCAAACGTTGTTTAATCTCTTCAGAAGATTTGTTCAACCGAAATGTGTTTCTGAAAATGTCAGATAACTTGAACTATTTAGCTTTGCACGCTTTAAGCAGCATCAGTATGACTGAACCGCCGAAGTTAAACTAGCATTAAAGTTTTAGTCTTTGGAATTCTATATCCTTATTAGAACTATCCGATATGAATCCCGTTTGGCTTAATCCCGTAAACCATCAGAGCCACACTTAAAAAAACAAAAAACAAAACAAAAAAATAAAAACATGGCCTATTTTTTTTCTTAAAAAAAGAGACAAAAATATCCCATCATTTCGCAGTGTATTATTTTCATCCGTCTGACGACAAGTCATGTTTTTATTACTCCAGTTAGAGTCATCGATTATATTTGCTGATTTAAGTAACAGACAAGACAACGTATGTTTGTGGTGACAAGAGCTAGAGTGTCATTCATAGGTTGATGAGGGGAAAAAAAATATGTATACATATTTACATACTTTTCATTATATAAAAAAGTGAACGTTACTTTACACTCTGGAAAATTAGTAAAGTAAGAATGTTACAAAAAAAAGTTACAGTATTTGTCATCAGGAGACACACCGGCTCCCATCTGAAGAACACTGAATCAAGTCTTTGATGCCGTCGGTGCTGAGCTTGACTGTAATGTTGCTGTTGTTGCTGCACCAGTTGTTCTACAAGATGAACAGCAGCGGACCAGCATACCCCCTGGCGTCTCTGTACGTAGGAGACCTGCACGTTGACGTCACGGAGGCCATGCTGTACCAGAAATTCTCTCCCGCTGGACCCATCATGTCGATCCGTGTGTGCCGCGACATCATCACCCGAAGATCTCTGGGATATGCCTACATCAACTTCCAGCAACCGGCCGACGGTACTGTGTCTGTTTCTGCTTCACGTTTTGGCAAAAACTCGCTTTGTGTCACACAGGAAAGGTCAAATGTGTTTAAAAAGAAAAAAAAAGAAAAAAAAAAGGCAATCTCCCTTGAAACGGGAAACGTCAATTGTTTGTTTTTCCTCACAGTTTCTGAACTTTTGGTTTTCCATTCCAGCGGAGTGTGCACTGGACACGATGAACTACGACGTGATCAAGGGTCGACCTATCCGAATAATGTGGTCTCAGCGTGACCCTGGACTTAGGAAGTCCGGGGTGGGGAACATCTTCATAAAGAACATGGACGAGTCAATTGACAACAAGGCCCTGTATGACACCTTCTCTGCCTTTGGAAACATTTTATCCTGCAAGGTAACATGACTGTGAAAATGAAGTAAAAACGGCATTGCACAAATTATTTTTCTAGGATTTTCTTTTCATACATGCTACAATTTACATTTTTTTTTTTTTTAACAAACTGTTAATGTCACTAAACTCAGTGAATACCCATTTAGTAGAATCTAGAAAATAAATGTATTGTGAAGATATATATATATATATATATATATATATATATATATATATGTATATATGTATATATGTATATATGAAAAATTGATTGATTTGTTAGTTGAGTGAGAACACTTCTTTTAAGTTAATTATTGTAAACTACTTCACAAATATTCGCATTCATATTTGACCAGCATTAGAGTCAATGCAAAACTCCCCTTCACTGACGTGTTTGTTGCAGGTTGTGTGTGACGAGAGGGGCTCCAAAGGCTACGGCTTTGTCCACTTTGAGACTCAGGAGGCTGCGAACCGGGCCATCGACACCATGAACGGGATGCTGCTGAATGACAGAAAAGTGTGAGTGCATTGAGGGGGATCGGGTCGGGTCGGGTCGGGTGGGGTGGGACACCACCTTAAGATAGAGGTTACATAGTAGAAACAAAGACGGATAAACTGTCACTGAATGCAAATGGATGCATTTGCAGCGAATGGGTTTGAGGACGGCTCTTTTGCAATATAATTTTGTTCGGTCTGACATTGTCCCTGCAAAGACGCGTTCCGGTGGAGTAAAGGGCATTTTTGGACTTGCGTAGGTCAGCGAGCAGCTGGAACATCAGTTAGGTTAGTGTCCCCGTCAGTGTGCTGCGAGAACAGCGCATCTGTTTGAACGTAGAGTGCGTCCAACGTCCCCTCGCTGTTGTAGTAGTTCTCTGAAAAATGTGTCTGGCCGTTGAGGTGTCTCGTTGCCTCTGCGTACTCGTGGTTCACCGGATCCAACTCGTCGCTCCACCTTCCGCCGCTGTTCTGTCTGTGGTGGGTTTGTGTCCGTTCGCAGTTTCGTCGGCCACTTCAAGTCCCGCAAAGAAAGAGAAGTGGAGTTTGGCACCAAAGCCATGAAGTTCACCAATGTCTACATCAAGAACTTTGGCGAAGACTACACTGATGACAAACTCAAGGAAGTCTTCTCTGCATTTGGTAAGAAAAAAAAAAATGCCACTTATATATAAAGCCGCCGGGCTTGTCAGGTCAGGCGAAGTTGTAGTAGTTGATTTGTTGATTTTCTTTTGTCTATGGGACTTTTTTAATGTATACAATCGGCCACAGATGATCTTATTTCTAATTCCTCAGGGAGGACACTGAGTGTGCGAGTGATGAAGGATGAGAGGGGCCGCTCAAGAGGATTTGGTTTTGTGAACTACGCTAACCACGACGATGCTCAGAAGGTACGCGTATAAGAATTTAGGTTGGGGATCAGCTGGCACTCGCTCCATTTGACTATGTTGTTGTTTTTTTTTTATTGTATTTTTATTTTATTTTTTTTATAAAAAATATGTTTTCTAATACATTTTATTTAACGAGGGCTTTTTAAAGATAACATTTGCAGTTAAAAATTACTTAAAAATATACATTGAAATAAATCAAGTGCAGACTAGAGTAAGAAAAGGAGGAAACGGTTGTTTTTATATTGCACCATTACATTCACTGTTTTGTTAAAAAAAAAAAAGCCAAATGTTGAAAGACTCAGTAAAACTCTCCCTCTTTGTTCTTCCAGGCAGTTGATGAAATGAATGGGAAGGAGATCAACGGGAAAGTCATCTACGTGGGCCGAGCGCAGAAACGTCTGGAGCGCCAAGGAGAGCTCAAGCGCAAGTTTGACCAGATCAAGCAGGACCGGGTCCAGCGCTACCAGGTCCCTGCTGCATCCTGTCAACATTCAAAGACCTGTGATTGGATGACATTTTATTTCTGGCCCTAGATGCAACGCTTCTCAATGGTGCTTGATTGGTTGTAGAGAATCGTTTGGTTTTTCATTTTTTTTATCTCTATTTTTTCCCCCAGGGCGTGAATCTCTACGTGAAGAACCTGGACGATGGCATCGATGATGAGAGACTCCGGAAGGAGTTTGCTCCTTTTGGCACCATCACCAGTGCCAAGGTATTGAAGTAAGAAGACACCTGAACCCTAAATAGGGAGACTGAGAACTAAATATAGTTAGGTTGAGCATATTTCAGATATGTGAAGTCTTTGGTTGGTTGGAATTGTTTTAAGTTCAAACATGCTCCATGACTGGCTTTCATAAGTGAAGAAACTCCAATGTTTTTGATTTGGCTTTGAGTTTTTCCTCTGCAAGATAAGCGAAGACTCTGTCTCCTGCAGGTGATGACTGATGGCTCCCAAAGCAAAGGCTTTGGCTTCGTCTGCTTCTCGTCACCCGAGGAGGCGACCAAAGCCGTGACGGAGATGAACGGGAGGATCGTGGCCACCAAGCCGCTGTACGTGGCTCTGGCTCAGCGCAGGGAGGAGCGCAAGGCCATCCTGACCAACAAGTACCTGCAGCGACTCGCCACCCTGAGGACCATGACCACTCCCATCATCGACTCGTACCAGCAGCCTGGATACTACATGACCGCCGTACCTCAGGTCATTTTGTTATGCATTTTATATGTATCGGTATACATGTGTATATATGTCTATACATGTATATGTGTGTATATATGTATGTGCACACATATATATGTATATGTGTGTATATATATATATATATATATATATATATATATATGTAAATGTGTATATATATATACACATATATATATATATATATGTAAATGTGTATATATATGTGTGTGTGTGTTTATATATATATGTATATATATGTATATATATGTATATATATGTATATGTATATACATACATATATGTATATATATGTATATGTATATACATACATATATATATATATATGTATATGTATATACATACATATATATATATATATGTATATGTATATACGTACATATATATATATGTATGTATGTATGTATGTATGTATGTATGTATGTGTATATATATATATATATATATAGATGTGTATTTATATATATGTGCATATATATGTATATTTATATATATATGTATGTGTATTTATATATGTATGTGTATTTATATATATATATATGTGTGTGTGTATATATGTATATATATATGTATGTATGTGTATGCATGTATGTATGTATGTATGTATGTATGTGTATATATATATGTATATATATATATATATATATATATATATACATATATATATATATATATATATATATATATATGTATATATATATATATATATATATATATATGTATATATATATATATATATATATATATATATATGTATGTATATATATTCTTTTTTATATTTCTTTAAACCCCAGATGCTTTTGATCTGAAATGCAGCTTGATCTCGTCTTGTATTTATTTTGCAGCCTCCCAATCGCTCCTTCTATAACCACAACACGGTCAGCAACATGAGGCCGGTGCCGCGCTGGACGGGACAGTCACCCAGACTTCAGGGTGACTCTGCATTCTTTTTTTTTTGTTTAAACTTTTTTTTAACCTTCTGTTCACGCTGATAGATTCTAAATTCAAAAGCGTTAATCTGCGACCCGTCACGTCTTCAAGGCGGCTACCCGACCCAGTACCCGACCAGTGCTGCTCCCAGGCGCGGCTCCACCGTCATCGCTACCGTCCGACAGGCTTCCACCCAGGCGCCGCACATCGTCAACTCCACACAGAAGACAAGTGAGTGAGGGGGGAAAAAAAATGAAAATGAAAGACGCGGCACCGACATGACGGTGGTCACGGACACAGGTCTTTCTGTGCTGTCGCAGATAACATAGGCACCCAGACCGTAGGGGGCCGCACTGACGTGCCAGCCGGGACCAGGGGCGGGCAGTACAAGTACTCGTCGGCGGTGAGGAACCCTCCGCAGGTCATCACTGTGCATGCCCCCATGCCCAGACCACAGGTGATGAGACCACTGTGCCGTGAAGTGACATTAGCTGCATTTCCATTCCCCCGAGAATTGCGCAAAACCTAAACATATATATAATATGGTCATGGAAAAGCCTCTCAAATATCGCTAAAGGGTTTTGACGCTCTCTTGAGGTGGTTTTTCAGACGCATCAATATACATGTATATCGCAAAAGGGAAATGGAAAATGTTTTTTAGCATTTACACATCACCGGACCAGTTCACTTCAAGTGAAAATGGCACGTTATGTTTGGACGGAGGAAGACGTAATTTGTTTTTTGTTTTTTGTTTTTTTATACAAGTAATCAAAAAGAAAAACATAACAAGCATTCTTGACAGCACACATCGAAATGCAGATTTATACAAGGAATTTTGTACCTTCGTCCTCCTCAAGGTGGGGTCTCGCAGGACGAGAATTTACGAGAATTGCGGCTTCTGCGCTTCAAACCATTCGATGCAAACACCTGCAAATCGCAATTCTCCTTTGTCGTATATTTAGAAATATTGCTTTTACTTTGCGAAAAACTGTCATGGAAACGCAGCTATTGTGGCAACATGGAGAGCATTGACTGGACCAAATCAAAAGTGACTCACCGAAATGAATCACGTTTCGCCCACCCTCCCAGCCTGTTCCCGTCCCCGTGATGGAGCCTTTTCCTGGGCAGGAGCCGCTCACCGCCTCCATGCTGGCCGCAGCTCCTCTCATGGATCAGAAGCAGCTGCTGGGTGCGGAGTCACACAATACAGCAAGGTTTCCCCCAACCCCGCTTTTTTCGCTGAAAAATAAACTCGGCTCCGTCGCTGCTGTGGCTCCTCCCAGGTGAGCGACTGTACCCCCTCATCCACGCCCTCCACCCAAACCTGGCCGGGAAAATCACCGGGATGCTGCTGGAGATCGACAACTCGGAGCTGCTGCACATGCTGGAGTCGCCAGAGTCGCTGCACTCAAAGGTACAGACGGGTTTCGTCACCTGCAGCCTCATTCTTGCTGTTACACACTTCCCTCATTTGTTATCACAGGAAGTAGCTTTTAAAATGACTGGCAAAATGAGAACATGAGTTGGTTTATAGCCATCAGAGTTACTATTTGAGAAAATTGCCAGATAGGCTGTTTATTCCCTTTTTGGACCCACTAGATGTTTTCCTTTGTTTTGGGCCAGGTGGACGAGGCCATTGCTGTCCTACAGGCTCACCAGGTTAAAGAATGTCCTGCAAAAGAGTGAAAATCTTTTCTAAGGTCAGAGATGTTAGTGAAGTAAGCTCCTAACGCACAAGTGTGAAGCTTGGCTAATTTGATTTACAAGTTTGCGTACTTGTTCTGCCTTCACAACATCAGACGCTGTTGATTGAAAATGAATTGTGATGCCATTTGTTCCCACAGTGGGCAACTATATTCTGAAGAAATTGGAAGATATAAAAAAAAAAAAGAAAAAGAGGAAAACCAAAAGATGTATGGGAATAAGAATTGACTAAGATTTGTGAAGTTAATGTTTGGTTGTCGCCGTACCTTTTGTTCAAAGATAAAGATTCCATTCATGCATTACACTGGTCTCATGTCATTTGTTAAACATTAAGCTCTCGTGCTGCTCCTTGCATTGCATGGTTTATCGCTCTAATTGTTGGTGCAACACATACAATTTTGAAACGTAGGCAAAAAAAATAATCAATGCTAGACAAGTAATTTAACCCTTAGCGCCTTCAAATTGACACTGGTGCACCTTTGTGCTCCATTTAGGTTTCACCTCGCACAGAATTGATGAACCACAGGTACACAAATGGTCAAATTTGCCAAAGTTTATTGGGAGCCTTCATACAAAAAATGAAATTATGGCTGTAAAAAGTTACAAAGAATTACCATTGACATGGATGTGCTTGGCATTTGAGGCCTAATATCCCAATACGTTTTCTTTTAACTTTTGCGCCTAAAACTGATTTGAACGAGTAAAGAGGACATTAATATTTAAAAACAGACCAATAGATAACCTGCAGATCACTTCTCAGTGGTAATTACAACACAAACCCGCAAAAAACTGAAAAGCAACTCAAAGGAAACAAAAAAAAAAAAAGCCTAGCTTTCAATGTGAACACATGAACTTGGTAACTTTTATTACACAGCCAACTAATTTCAATGTGTCCCGATGACATTTGGATGCAAACAAAAGTATGTACACTGACTGATGAGCTAGCAGCGCTCTACCGACGCGTCGGCATCAGGAGCTGCTTTGCAGTTACTGAGTCGGGGAAAAGGCTGTGGTATGTCGGCAGGGGGACGTAGGCGGCTGTTATCATTTTGCCTGAAAAGGACAAACGTGTTCATGTTAGATATAGAAAACTTGTGCATTCATTTTTTTTTCCTGGGACGCATCAAAACATACCTGCAAACCAGCGGCCGTGGAGTGCGTTTACAGTTGCCATTGCTGCTGGTATTGACGGGCACTTCACATACACGTTTCCCTGCAACAACAAAAACGAGTTGGGTTTTTATTTCTGTGTAGATTCTCAACCATCCAAGTCACCTGGCTCATCTGGAATCTCAAGTAGGTGCGAATAGTTCCTGATACGACCACCAAATGGAAAAGCTTAAAAAACCGAGCAGCAATGAGTTCAGAAGCAGGCAACTGAACTTGGCCGATGCAAACGTGATCTATTCTCTTCTGCAGTTCTGAAATGAGTTTGAGAGGAGTGGACGGGGCGGTTCCGAGTGTTGGCAACGCCCTATGAACAAAGGTGCTTTGTCGTGTCGCCAGAGTGAAACCGGCTGTGAGTCGTTAGGCTAACGAGCCACTGGGCTGGGAGGCTTTTCCTCCACCCGGCTATCATCACGGGTGAAATGGGCTCTTTGAAGGTGGAACCGAGTTCAGCTGGAGCTCCGGCCAAGTATCAGGTGGGACGCCCAGTACTTTCCCCCGCTGATCTACTTGGGTGGCGTGCTTTTCGTGTACTTACTTGAGTCGAGTTCTTGTCTACGTAAATGTGAACGATTCCGCCGTGTTTGTTGCACTCCTCAATGACATCATCTTGGATCTCGTTCGCCCAGCTGGGATCATTTTCTCTGTAAAACAAATGTTTAAATTTCTATTTAAAGCCCCTACGTGTACGATTGAAAAAAAAATAAAATCAGCAGTTAATTAGCGGAAAAAGACAAGTCGTCGGCAGTCTTACGATTGTGGGTTGAAAAGGTTGGACAGCTGAAGGCAGTGAGTGGCCAAGGGCTGTGACGGCAGGTTCAGAGCTTGGCTTGGAGCCGGAGTAGGGACAGCTGTTGACAAAGAAAAATGTCAGTTTCTTTTTTTTCAAACAAATTTATTTAGAAAAAAAATTAAGAAATGATTAATACATAACCACCTGCTGGACCAGGCATATTTCCAAAAGGCATGGATCCGGTCATTTGAAGGGCCTGCTGGGCTGCAGGGGGAATCTTCAGCCCAGTTCCTAGTGAGGGAAGAACGTCTTTAAGAAACGCCGCGCACAGGGTTTGAATTTTGCCGAATGTCTGAAAAGGCCGAGAGCAAACCTTCTGCCAACCGGGCCATCAGCTGTAGTCGCCCTGTGGTGCCGAGGTCGATGCCGGTTCTCTCGAGCTCGTCGTTGTCCAGGAAGGAGCTGGCCGTTGACGAGTCCGAGCGCTCCGTCACGTGTCCCACCTTCATGGGCCGGCCGGCCAACTCGAAGCCGTTCAGCTGCTCCAAGGCCTTCTTTGCACATTCGGCGTCTGCAAACTTTAATGGGGCACAGGACAAATCATTTAAATGATCTGTGGTTGAAAGATGTTAAAGGAACAGGTGCAAAGGACGCTTTAATTACCGAGATGAAGCCATATCCTTTGGAGCGACCCGTCTCGCTGTCCATCATCAACTGGATTCCCTCGATCTTTAGAAACAAACAAACCATCCGGGTTAAATCCCAACATTCCCCGAAGCTAAAGAAGAAAATATAAAAGCGGACTTGCTTCTGACCTTTCCGAAAGGCTCAAAGATCCCTCGCAGCATCTCCTCAGTGATGTTGAAGTGCAGGGATCCCACGTAGAGTCGCATCGGACCCGAGCTGCCCTTCTGGAGGTTGTTAGCAGCCGCTGCGGCTCGGTTCTTCTCGGCCTGCAACGTTCGAAGCAAAACAGAAAAAAAACATTACGTCTTGGTGGAAAAGCCTTGTGTTGAATATTAATATGAATAATGATGTGAAGAGAAGGTGTGTAATAAAATCAACTTGCCATTACCTGGGAGGCCTGGACAATGATGGGCACTCCTAACAGCCTCTGGCCCGTCAGTCCAATGGCCAATGGAACAGAAGACGAGTCCACAAACTCGATGTAAGCGATGCCCTTGGATCTCCTGGAGTTTCTGTCCGAGATCATTCTGACGTCCCTCACCTGCAGAGCACAGACCAGCAAAGCAAAGTCAATCTAAATGTAGATGTTGGAGTAATAAATGACGGTTGTTTTTTTTGTTTTTTTAAAGAAGACCACAGAACAACAACGGACCTTTCCAACAGCCGAGAAGAAATCTTCCAGGTCTCTGGCTCTAATTCTTGCAGCGAGCTGCATGCAGAAAACTGTGCGCGCGTCCCTCTCCTCTGGCGTGAGATTGTCAATTGGTTGCCTGAGAAAGAGAAGAAGAAAACAGCCACCGTTAGCGGGTGTGAGAAAACTGGCAGGTTGATATTTCGCAAATACGAAATGAGTTTAATCAAAGTGAGTTTACAACAATAGGCGTCTAGTCTACAGAGTGCAGTGTCACCTGATGGGACTTTTCTCCTTTTTGGGAGGGCTCCGACTTCTGGAACGTTTTCGGCTGAAATTTAAAACATTGTTGTTGTTACCGTTACGTTACACCATTTTTCCAAATGCAACTACGAAGGAGAACTCTGAAGAGCCCGCTGCTCCAGACAACGGTCACCTACATGGGGCTCTTGCGAGCTCTGTATCTCCCAGAGCGGTCTTTGCTTCGGGAGCTGCTGCGGTGTCGTTCTCTGCTGCGGCTTCTCTTTCTTTCGCGACTCTTGCTCCTCTTTTTACCCTTCTTTCTGTCTTTGTCTTTGCTCCTGCTCCTTCTCTTCCTGGAGCCTGGACTTCGGCTCCTGCTGCGACTTCTCCTTTTCCTGAAATTGTTTACCACAAACGCAACATTTTGGAAATCACCATAGTTTGGCCATTTGTCTTTTTTCTGGGAAATAGCTTTGATATGGTAGACAAAAAAAAAGAGAGAGAAAAAAAAAAAAGAGAACCAAGGAGCACTTACTTCTTGTTCTGGTCATCGTGCCCGTTAGCATGAGAGGATTTGATCTCATCCTAAGCAAGGTTGATAGAAGAACATCATGAGGACGTAGATGAAACATTTCAAGTCGTCAAGGTAAAGGGGAGGGGGTGGGACAAGAAAAAAAAATGCAGAATATATTTAATTATTAATGTTACTTCAAACATCCTAAGGTCATGCCAGGACAGTGTCCTTCCACCACCCCATAGCCTCCCATCCCACTGTTTTATAAAGCTGTTTTTTTTTTTTTTTTTAAACAAGGCTGCAGTAGTTAATGCAACAAAGCATAAGGGAGAGTGTCCAACAAATTAGCAAAGTTCAGGAAGTTTTGGACAGTAGCCAGATCATCTCCACCATTCCCCTTCTAATAGGTCGTACCAATGCCACTGCCACTATTTGTGCCTAATCACATGACCACGCATGGCCCACGACCACTAAAAGAGATCCTGTGTGGTTGGTGTCAGTCCAGTGATCTTCACCCATTTTCGTTCTTGGACTGTAAGAGCTCGATGCCACCTCTGTCACACATCTTGCCCTGAAGCAAACAGGGATTCACACTTCTTAGTAATATTGAGGCCCAAGAAAATTAATAAAAAACAAAATGAAGATAAATCCACAAATTCAGCCACCTGTTAACTACTGATTTTGACAATATATTTATGACATATGTGATTGTATTATTTTGGGACTACTCAGAGATAACTTTGTTGAAACATTTGCGTAAGAAGTATATTACAGTTCTTAAAATAGTTTAGCGCTGCTGGGTAGCATGCAAAAATCAAGATGCTGATCCACATTACAGTTGACTTAAGGAAAAAAAAAGAAGAAAAAAGACAGTATTTGTTTTAACATGCATTTTGTTCTGTGTATCGCCATGCAATTCGACTTACATTTGGATTATGATACTTTAGACTTGCCAAATCTACATTACCGAGCACACAAAATTTAACCTAGACCATTGCAGACTATATTTATGATGACTTTGCCTATGATAAACATTAACATTTGTCAACATGTTCAATTTATTTACTTACTTGCTTCTAACTAACGGTAAAAATGTGAAATGTTAAAATTCTCGACAGTGCAATTGTCAACATAAAAAAAAAATTCTAAAGACCTGTCACAGTGCAACAAAGTGTGATGGCATGCAGATTGTTAATCTGAATACTGCCTCCTTTGCTGGACAGGTAAGGATGGGCTTATCAACCATTGGCATTCACCTTGTTGAAACCGGACACGGATTGGATGTTCTAGGTTGACTCGCTTTTATTCCTATGGTGAACCACAGTACATCAGTATATGCACAATAACTACCTTCCTTTTTTTCACAGTTCACAGTGGAATCAAAGATGAATTCATGGGAGTAGAGGTGAGATATCATTAGGGAAGTCTATAAAGAGAGATAGATGTGGATTTATTTATAGTTCTGAATTGCGGTTTAAATACTCAAGCACACCACACATCATTCAAGAAAACTGTCACAGTAACAAGAAAACTTAGTCACAGTAGCAATAACACAAGGACTCAAGAAACAAAAAATATAAACGGTGAAACAGGCCCTGAGTGAAGTAGTGCGAGACCCACCTTTCTGTAAGGCGCCTCCAGCATAGCCTCTACGTCAAAATCATCGGCCATGGTGATCCTGTGAAGAAGAAAACAATACATTTAGTTTTTTTTTTTTTTTTTAACACGACTATACATACAAAGTTCGTTAAGATCGTATAGCATCAAAAATAAATTTACATACAGACGTGATGAGAGCAATCTCTCGATCATTGGCAGTTTTTTTTTAAAAACACTTTTGTTTTTGAACATGGCGCTACTTTGCCAACACAGGTTTAGTATTCCGTGAGGACGAAGTTCTAGTTCATGTAATCTCTTAAAAAGAAATAGTCGAACTGGTGACCCAACGAGTTCTTAAAGGAGTTTGTCCCAACTTCCTGGTCACTTTCCGCAAAATTTGATGCTGAAACCGGTAACTCGTCCGATTCCAGGTTAAACTTTTGAACAATTTTAAGACCAAATGACTTCATATATTTACGAATCACTCTGGAGCAGATGTGAAAGCTATGAGGCTGATCGTTCGATACACGCAACCTCAGGCTAGCTCGCGTTAACTAGCCTCCGCCACAGGCTAACGAAGAGCCATTTTCCCTCTTACCTAACGTTAATGGCTAATTTGAATGACCCTTACCAATGTTTCATCGATTATTATCGATAGATAAATACAACTCACATTGACACCACAGTGCAAATACACGACAGAGAGCAGTTTTAGCACTAATTTGTCCACACAAGCGGCTCTCGGTAGAGATTAAGGCTAAAAAACAACCGCCAACTTGACAGAGGGCCCACAAACAAGGCAATAGCCTCCTGCGTTTTCGCGGCAGGCAGTTAGCATCCATTCGCAGACATTTACCTCTTACCGTGTGTTTGGCGAGCCGACGAGCCGAGGTCAACTTTCGCTGAAAATATCCCGTAGAAGACACTTTCCTCACCGAATGCTGTTCGGAAAACGTCTTAATTCAAAAAGTAAATCGCTATTTCGAAGTTATACAACCCTCTTTCCGCTAGCGCAGATACAGCAGCAGGTCGTGGCCTGCCTGCCTGGTATCGATATGCTGCCGCTATGCTTTCTTCTTCTTCGTGTCCTCCCTCCCTCCGACATACGCCGTTATGACGACTCCTACAGGCTTGCCGAGGAACTGCACGCGCATCTCCAGATCACGTTTATGTGATCGCGCGTTTTGTTCATTTGCATTAAGTAGTGGTTTTCAACTGCCACGTACAGCTGTGATTGCGAATGAATGCGCTAGATTAGATTAATGTAAGATCTACATTATTTACATTCTAACAGAACCACAGTGGTGGTCATCTATTTTTCAATGTCTTTCTAAATTTAGTGGTGAACTTGTTTTAAAAAAATGACCCGCCTTTAAAGCAAAAATTATGAGGATTAGGAGCAAATGTAACCCATCTGAAAACAAATGTAAACTACTGCTGTGTGACACCTCTTAAATTGAGAAGAGGCTTCAAAATGAAGTTAGAAAAAGCAAAAGCAGCTGACAGCGTATGTTACTTTGATCCCACAACTTCCACGATTAATGTCAACATATTGACTTTGATCTTTAATCTGTTCTGAGGGTGAAAGTTCTGAGAGTGAAAGGAAATAAACGAGAATGAAGGATCGACTGTTAAGAAAAAGAGTTAAAAGCATTTTGAACGTCCCACAACATGGCAAAAAGTGCAGTGTAAAAATACTAATTGAAACGATTAAAAGAAACAAAAACAAGCTCCCTGTGTTGATGCAACCAACTTGCCTTTATTGACATTTGAGTATTGCTACTATATCAAATACAAAAAAAAAATACACTTCACTGTATATTGAAATAACTAATGACTTATAATATACACACTGAACTGTCAAATCATTGTTATAACAGAGTACAGCAGTTCCATAAATCTGTCCTTTGTCCTCGCTTACAAGCTACCCAGGGAACTTTAAACAATCAAGACGCTGCACCATAGTCAGTTGATCTTTTCCCACAACTTTGCCAGTTCTCATGCAGCCTCTCACCAACTGAAAACGTACAGGACAAGGATGTAGAAGTACACAATATGCTTCGTTAGCCACTTCTTCAATCCTATCTTTTTGTTCACATTTTGTAATCACTGAAGCATAAACTGTGTTGGTCCTGTTTTAAATCAGTGACGATGAATTAAACTTCATTCTGCAAGATATTAAACAGAGCAAGTTCTTCAGTTATTGTTCTCCCCATTTTCCTTTCAATCCCTGTAAAAATTTAGGGGAAAAAGGCATACATCTGCAAATGATAATATATTTATTCACTCACAGGGATTTTCAGGAATTTTTTCCAAAGGACATGTAATTAACTGTCTTTCATGAAATAATATGCTTGAAAAAGCCAATCTTGAAGCTGCAATGTTTAACCTTTTTAAACAGCCAGGTTTTGACATGCACATTTGAAGAACTTGAAAGTTGTGCTCATTCAGGACATTGTTCATGAGTTAGATATTAGACAGCAAAATGTTGGGTTTTGTCATTGCACTGGCATTTTCACCATTAGTAAGAATGACTCAGTTCACTATATGAGTGTAAAGGAAAGACAAAAGACAGTATGTGATAGACATTGCTACCTGCTTATTTACGTTGGTCTCAGTCCCATTACTGCCACTGCTGCAATCGTTGCACGTTAGACAGCAGAGTCTTCTGTTGCGATTTTGTTGCTGAGTTTAAGTGGTGAATCATAGTCCGGGGGAACATTGAAAAACAGCTGGTCGTCAAAGCAAAGATCGTCAGATGGCGGTGCAAGGTACGGCATTTTCAGCACGAAGCCCGTGATGATGCCTCCCAGTGCCGACACTCCTATTGTGGAGAACAAGGCTGCCACCTGGTAGAGAGCCTGCTCGCGGGCAGTCCTTCCCAACCCTGGCTGCAAACCAGGGATCAACCTCTGGAGCTCATGCAGCTGGGGCGATCCTTCCACTGGCGCCATGTGGGTAAAGATCTCGTACATACTTGGGCCGTAAACCTCAGTTTTAGCCATCAAGATGGCGCATATGCCTGCAGTGCACGATATAAGCCCAGTTAGGCCATGCAAATTATGTATTCCGCACTGATCCTGGATCCTCAAACGCTGTGCCAAGAAGGGGGTCAGGTACTTATAGCCTAGCATGCACGCGGTGCAGCCCATCATACCGAGGACATACGCACCCGCAGGTGATATCATCATGTCCACTGAAGCCCCGACTGTCACGCCTCCCGCAAGGGTCACGTTCTGGACATCGGCGATGGTGATCTTGCCGCTTTTGTTCAGCATGGCAGAGAGCGCGAAAGCCGTGAGCGTAGAGGCGCTGAGGCCTATGAAGGTGTGGAGGATGGCTCTGTGCTGGTCGTCCCCTTTGAGAGTCAACGCTGAGTTGAAGGAGGGCCAAAAGACCCAGAGCAACAAGGTCCCAATCACAGAGAGGATGTCCGAGTGGTAGCTGGTGCTCTCCTTGGCGTGGCCCTCATTCAGGGAAGGTCTGTACAGCACAAATGTGACGCCAAGGCCGAAATAACAGGCAAAGATGTGGACGAGGATAGAGCCACCAGCATCATTGATCTTCAGATACTTGAGCACAGCCCACTCTGTCACAGCAAACACTGGCACCTCCACAAGAGCCATGACCAGTAGCTGTAAGGGACTGGTCTTACCCAGTACAGCCCCAAAAGATATCAACACCACGGCGCAAGCAAACTCGGCGTTTATCAGATTTACGACTCCAAGGTGGATCTTACCGTCGTGGCTGAACTGGAAGTAGCCCTGCACCAAAATTGCCCACTGGATGGCGAAAGTAGCCGTGAGGAAGTTAAAGACCATCCCTCCAAATCCATAGAACCGGAAAAATGCCAGCAGGCACCCGAAGCCGAGGAATATCATCACCTGTACGTCGGTGAAAATAGGATAGTCCGTGTACAATGCATTGTCCATGGGGTTGGTGTTGTTGTTCTGAAATCTGGCATCCGCATGCTCATCGTAGGTGACGAATGCAGCGTACAAGGCGACAAAAACCACCTCTGTGACAAATATAAACACAGGCAGCCTCACGCGGAGGCTGGTCGGCCGCGACTTCATCCTGACAGCTGATCGGGCTAAAATGACATGTCATTTATTTTGCGACCTGCTCAATCTCTGTGGGAGATAAGATGGTTCAAAGACACATGTTAAAGTTGCACACACTGCAGGAAGGCACGCATGTGCGTGCGCGCGCACACACACACACACACACACAAACGCAGAGGCAGCAAATCCAATAGACTGCCAGCTGTCACTTGAACTTTGGACATTTTATTTACAAATAAACCCTTGTGCATAATCCGTATATCAGCATTTCTAGACTTGTTGCAAAATGTAGTCATTTTCTGCACTGTGACACAATGATATGCTTGGCGAAGCAGCTGGACACATACAGTGGCTGCTGCCTTGGCCTTTAACGTTTTCGCAGCTCAATGCAAACTTAGGTGCATGACAGTTTTATCTTATCAGGGAAGTCTCGGATTGAAATGGAAAGTCTCGGCCAGTATCGTTTCTGGCTGATTTCCACTTGGCAATCATCATGAACTTCGGATGGTTTCCTGAGTCAGATAGAAAGGCTTCAGTGATTAGCATTGATTTATGACGAAGTACACCGTCATGCAAGTATTTTTGCTTCAATGTGCAGTCTCCAAACAAAGCTTCAGTCAGTTTTATGAGTGTACCATGTAAACCCTTATGGTTTGTCCAAATAGAGCTGCAGCATTGAAAAAAGTCAAATATAAAAACAAACCCCAACCTCATAATCTGGTGATTTTCTTTCTTCCCGATGTTGCCTAAAATTTAAAAGAAAGTGCATATTTGATTAATTGAGTTTAGTCACACATTATTCACTTCTTGTGAATGAATGGTCTGAGGTGTTCAATTGAATTCAATTCAATAAGACAAACAAAAGTGCAAACTGAATACACATTTTATATATAGTCTCAGCATATAATATTACATATAGGGAGTTGAAATGAGTTATTACACAGGAACTACAACATATAAATAGCACAGCTACACCTTATTTCTCATAACAGACCTGATACAATTACAAAAGAGGACGGTGAAATACCTACTTGAGGAAAATGTCTGTGAAGTTTACAGTTGTCCAAGTGAGTGTAGTCTTTCAGAGTAGACTTATAGGCAACTGGACTTTCATTTATTGTTGGCACTGAACATTTAGGCTGTAATTTTTTTGAGCAATTTAATAAGAGTGTAAATAAGTTTGTGAACTTTCGCACAGAACTTTTTTCTGTTTTTGTTTGATGTTGGACTTTTTGCCAGTGACTGAGACACACATTTACTTCACTGTTGTATTAAAATTTTATTGCATTTTGTGAAGGGTATAAAAAATGGTTTCTTTAAACTACCACATAATTTCATAAGACATGGTGGAGCAATTGTAAAAGACAATACAAACTGCCTATTTTATCCATAAATCCTGTTTTAAAACGTGTGCTGTAAAATAAGATTCTAATGTCACATTTCTATTTACAAATACCCCATTTCTGTCTAGCTTACCTTGAACCACTCTCAACATTCATTTGGGCTTGGTTCAGGTTCCTGCACACTTCTAGTCATTTAATATCACACACACACACACACACACACACACACACACACACACACACACACACACACACACGCACACCAAGATGTAAAAACACGCGTACACCCGCAGGCATTGCATTTGCTTGTCATAGATAGATCTCATCATCTTATCAAACTGGAAACATATACTGTTACTGTTTTTGGTAATGTCCCAACATTGCACCCACACTTTGGGGGAAATACTGATAGCTGCACAGATAGTCCACCAAAAGTAAGACACATCAGTAATGATGTGAGGTTACTATCGTAATAGAGGAGCTTGTTGATTTGATGAAAGTGATACTCAGTGGTCATAGTTTTGTTTTTTCTCGAGAAAAAAAAAAATCAGAATTTTCACAGTAAAACACGCAGATAAATGGAGAAAAAAACATACAGCATGGATTATTTTTTCCGTAAATAGTCTAACTATACATATCTTGTTATCATTTGACTGGACCGGTGTTTTAGAAAAAAAAGTTTATAAACTTTTGTAGATAAATAGATAAATACATATATGAAGGTTTTTAATTTTGTATCTTGGAGAAACATTCCTCAATATTCAATATTTTGGTTTTTAAGGAATGTACTCAAAACTACTAAAACACATAAATAAAGTGCACTCTGGTACTAGATCAATAACTATAACATTAAAACAGGACAAGTTTTGTTCAATCCATCATAAATAGTGCAAAAAAAGGGGACCATTTAAATAATTTATCATTCACGCACAGTCTTAAAAGGCCTTATATGTTGTATTTAGTGGTGTTTGAAGTTAAGAAAGCATATTCTGAAGAAATCATTTTAATGTCAGTCCCAGTTGTCTGATATTCTGCACTTTATCTCACATCTTTCTCATATGAACCATTATATCAGGGCCAGCTGGTACTTGACTGTTACTTGGTTGCCAACTGGTACTGTCACACTCCAGCTGTTCCCAAGCCCCCCCAATCATCATCGCAATGGCGTTCCAGTGATGATACCGTTGTGCCGGTAATGTTTATGAAAACATCATGTCAAATGTATCTTTCAAGTGGATGACGTGACAATCATATGTAATACTGAAGTGGCTGTGAACAATTATTAATCATACACATATGTGTTTGTGTGCTTTATTATGTGCGTTTAAGTGTGTTTGTTTGTGTGTGTCTTCTCTCTCTTTCTGGAGTGATTATCATGTCTAGTGCTGTGACAATATTTGTGCTCCTGTAACTATATTGTAAAAGACAAAACAGACATGGCTAGATTTACAAATATGAAAAAAACGAAACACCAATAACATTAATAAGAAAGAAGAGACGATGAAGGGAAAAAAAGAACAAAACGATTTCAGAAAATTTGGGTGAAGGTCTCAAACTCTCCATTTTCAGAGATCAAATACAGACAAGGACGAGGAAGAGTTGTGTGCTTAGCAAAGGGACTCTTTGAACCAGAGCAGGGTTGATAATTCTTTGTTTACCTAATGGAACATGAACAAACTTTACAATTAGTTTTGACAGTTAAGAGGTGAAAGGTGCAGTCCATCAAACATGCCTCATACCAATGCTTTTGCGTGTTGAATTGCGTTGCAGGCTGCAACGCCTGTGTAATTAGATCTGCACTATGAAATGAGAACATTGTTGTTTAGAGCTACAGGGTGACTTTCCTGGGTTGATAGAAGGGAGCAGAGGACAAAATCCATGTAGGAGGTCCTGAGGAGCAGTTCACGAATAAATGGTTATGACCTCGCGTCCACCGCCGCGAACCAGAAGGACTCGATTGAGGCCTTCAGTGAGAACCTCGAGGAACTCCATGTCTGGCAAGAAGCGCAGTGAAGGAACCCACACTTGTACAGAGAAGAAAGAAACTAGCAAGCTAAACACTTTATGCAAAAAACACATGATTTAGCGACTCATGATGATAAAAAATTAGCAACATTATCATGTATTATCTAAGGTTAATTTAAGGAAACTTATACACCCAATTTTTTATACATATGTATTTTACGAGATTGCTAATCAAGCAATTGCTATAAATATTTTGTTGTTTTGGTGCTTTTATTTTGAAATCCAAACACCATTCCAGTGAGGTCAAGGACTGCAGTGATTAGAGACAAAACTCTAATGATACTGAAAGACATATGGTGGAAAATTTTGAGGAAGAGGAGGTTTCAAAGTACACCTACCTATCTAATGAGATACTTATCCGTATCCGCTTCCGACCGCCGTCTCCGGAGTGTAAAACGCCGGACATGTTCGTGTCGGTGCAGGTTGCTCTTAAAGTTTATAGTTTAACTTTTCACAAAGCTGTTCAGATTGCACCTGAAGGCCCTGCAGCTAAGCCGCAGAGCAGCACAGCCAAGTTTAAACAGTCGTGAGATTGAACATTGATTCATCTTCCAGTCTGAACACAACAGAATTCGGCAGGTGCAGACGATCTATTACTTCACAATGGGACTGGTGTCGATTGCATTCATAATGTGTTTCAAAACCAGCCTGGCAAATTGCAGCCATGTATTGTGAGTGTGGCGCGGATTTTAGGCAGGGGTCCATTGAGAGACTGTTGAGAGATCTGCTGTTTTAAGCAGGTTAGCTTGTTGACTCTTGGCTAGTTGCTGTACTTCTTTCCTGACTGGCTGTATGTCTGGTTCACTTGTGTGCAGAGACAATTTTGTCTATCTCTCGTACCACTTGTTCCCCCTTAAAAATTCTAGTTAAATCATTGACCAAGTCTTGCATGCATGCAGGTCTTGCGGCTCTCTCAGAAGCTGCGTTTACATGGACACAAATAATCGGAATAAAGGCCCAAACAGATTAAAAATGCTTTGTGTAAACACGCCAATCGGAAGATTCTGATCCGATCCGGTCTGTTCGGAACGAAATTTTATTCCGAACGAGAGAGGTGGTTTATGCCGATCATTATTCCGAATGGCGTCCATGTACACACCCATTCGGATCCTGTCTCGGACTATCTCCACTGCGCATGTGTGCTGCGTCTGCGTGACGCGTTTCGGCCTTTGCGGCAGCCAGTAATTTTTTTTCGCAAAACATAAACAAAACGATGGACCAAATAAAAAACCCCTGGAAAAGTTTGAAGGCTTGTGAACGAGCCGAGGACGTGCGGAGTGTGGACAATGCGGCGTTTATTTACAACACAGGCGGAAGTACAGCTTCTTCTTCGACGACTATTTACGGAAAATTAGACAACTCCACGCATGCCCAAATGATTCATTCTGATTAAACGCTCACGATTGGATCATTTTATTTAGTGTCCTTGTAAACAGTGGATTTGGAATTTTCCGATCAACCAAGGTTTCGATCGGATTGGAGAAATGTGCGCATGTAAACATAGCTATAGAGCAGTTGAATTGAAACAAGTAGGATACAGTTTTCGTTGCCCCTGCGGTTCTTGGGCGGCCCCGGCATGTTGAGCAGGACGAGTTTGGCCTCCTTGGACTTCTTTATGATGACCTCATTGAGTCGCAACGCTGTATGCATGCGCCGCACATCAATCTGGCTTCTAATGCAAGAGACGCATAGTTACTATGGGTTAAACAGGTTTTATTATAGTGAGCAATTTTTTTGTTTCGTTTTCAGCTGCCTGGCTCTCATTGGTGCCGAGTCGAGATGGTAACACTTACAAGTTCTCCCATTCCCTGCCGCAGCATGTCAAGAGGGACATAAGTGTGGTGAATTACACTTGAGCTCATGTTTTTTTAATTCATTTTTTATTTTTACTGCGTGCAGAGTAAACGTAACCCCTGACCCCCATATTAACCCATCCAGCTGGTGCTCATGGTTGTGTTTGCTACATGCGCTCCTCTCAGGGCTGAGTGGAGACGAAAGGTGACTCACGGCTTCATGTTGAAGAGGTCTTTGCCTGCCTCCGGGTTCGCTGCACCGACGGTCAACCCCTTGTCCGCAACCTTGTTGTCCGTCCAGGTGGCAGTGCCCCCTGTGGACCCACTGGGGGTAGTGAGGCTCGTCGGACTAGTCGGCGAGGAGGCGTTCTTACCGTGGATCAGCTGTACCTGTTTTGGGTTGGACACAGCCACAGACTGAGAGACGGACACCGTGACGTGACAGCGTGACAGGGTGAAAGAGAGAGAGGAGACACCTGTCAGTATAGGCGAGCAGGGCGCCAGTGGTCAGTGGGGGATCACTGAGCAGCCAGTGAGAGAGGTAAAGAGGGGTTGGTCTTTTGTGAAAGACTCCATATTTTTCTTTCAACATAGTCGGCGAAATCGAAGACTATTTTTGATTTAAAGGGTACACAAGGAAAGAATGAGGACAATATAAAGCAAAAATAATAGTGGGTTTGGTCCCACAAGAGGTTTGTTGCAGACTCACCTCGTCTTCTGGTATTTCTGCCTGGATGACTCCCTCTTCAGCACTCTGCTGGGGACGCAAGGCAGACTGGTTTTTCCTCCGTATGGAGCCACGGGATGAATCAGTAATGCTCTGAATCTGTGGTAAGAAAAATGTGGGAAACATGGATTGGTTTAAATGATCAGAATTTTTTTTTAATCGAAAGTCTGTGGTTTACCTCTCTCTCCTTCTCATTCTTGGTCAGGTGCATTTGTTTCAGGATCTGAGACCTTTGTTCCATTACAAGTGTCTTCTCATAGGTGTATGCTGAGATGTCATTGTCAAGCTGTGAAAGTAAAAAAAAAAAAATCCATTATAACGTTGAAACAGCAAAGAAGAAAGGAGATTATTTTTTTAAACACACACTAGCTGATCTGATTCTGGGCCCTGATTCACCCAATCAAATCAGATGTAAAAACAATGAAAACATGAATCTGCATTAATGAATTACTGCCAGCAAAATTGATTTACTATTAATTAACTATGCTGACAATCATCTGGGGCAACTTGAGTGAAGCCTCTCACCATCTCCACCACCTCCACCTCAGCATTGATGCGCAGGTGATAGAGGAAGATGATGAGGTCTTTCTTCATCTGGATGCTGTTATCGTCCATTTGAGCCACAGTGAAAATGCGTATCTTGCACTTCCTCCACACCTGCACGAGCGACCAGGAACATATTTGCACATTTGTGACTAGTTGCTTTTGAGAACATTTTTAAACCTTCTCTGATCTTGGCAACGTGCCCGGTCTTTTGCTTTCTGACCTTGTGCTGACGGAGCAGGAAGGGGAGGAGCATCAGCATCCCTCCATCGTGGACGATCCACCACACGTCTATGTGGCCCTCAGTGAAGCGCTCCCCATTGGATGGGTAGCTGGAAATATTCTTTGGCACCAACAGGGCCATACTGGCAATGGTGGTCTCTCTGACTACCTCTGCAAGGGGGGAGAGGCAGAGCAAGGTAGTTTTGGTTTTACTGTAGTTATTTAAAACGACACAGCGACTTTCCAAACACTTTCAATCCATTTCCACACTGTAGGAAGCCTCATTTCGCCAGAGACTCATGACTTACCAATGAAGTTTCTAAACTGCTGGTGGCACTCGGGCTGTTTCCAGTTCCGAGGCCAGCTGACCATCACGGTGTTGTGCTTCAGACCTCCGAGCCCACCGACCTGGATCAGGTGGGACGTCCCGTCTCTCAGATTGGAGGAGATGACCACCTGGGAGAAGCCTTTCACCTTCTCCGTCTCCATCAACTTGCGTAAGGACTGCAAAAGCACAAGTCGCCCGTCAGTTCCAAGACAATAATTTAACATCAGGGGTTGACGCCGTCATGTGGTTTTTCCGCCCTAACTGGCACGGCTCGAGACGTATTCAAGGAAGTACCTGATCTGCCCTCTGGGCCTCAGTGTAGTTGTCCAGGAATGTTCCTTGAACGGAGGTGCCAACAATGGTCAGACCTTTCCCCGCTTTCAGCTGATTGGTCAAAGAGAGCATGCGGGGCTGTTCCACATTCTGCTCCGCGTCCACGCTCACTAGAACCAGGATCTGAGGCCTGGTGAGGACACAGGGAACAAAAGACTGAGTTGAACATTCCAAAGGTTATTTAGAGGTGAGTCACATATGATTCCTAAATGTGTCTCTGCTTTGTGCTTCACACTTCATATTTGAATGCAGCTCATATGGTTTAAGGCAGCGAATATTTGCCTGCTGCATCCTCTGTGCCAAGGTTACAAATCTTATTTGCCATTTTTGACTTTTATGGCTTAGTGTGCATTTGCCGCATATGTGATATTATTTTTAGTCTTTACCAACTGTTTGCAATTTGCTGTTTAAACATAGTTGTGGTAAAAGAGAAGAGAAAGAAGATGCGGTTCAAATAGCAAATAAACTGGCAAAAATGGGACTTTTCCCACATGGAGTGCACCACCCACAATGCCGTGCCACAAAATGTTCTGCCCTGGAGCATAACAGTGTGTCAATATGTCTGTAGTCTGGAACAGATCTTTTGTCATTAAAAAGGCAGAGGAGAACGGCCACCAAGCCGCTGCTGATGTCCTGGAGGTGACAGCAGAAGGGGGTGGTGAGCGTTCAATGTGAGCCGGCCAGCATGGACGCTGGACCGCTGGGCTGGACCGGAACCTCCACCTGTGGACCAACAGCGGCCGCCTGCGGCGAGCCGACACATCCTACAGTCGATGAATCAGAGTTTGACAGCATCTGGACTGACCTCCAGTTCTTGGTGTGGGGCGGTCCTTCCTCCAGCCTCATGAGGGCGAAGCGCGCAGCACTGAGGGAGATGCCTCTTATCCCGTCGCCCCACTCCTTCTCAGCGCTGTGACAAGAGAGGTCGGCGGATGATGCGGTCACAATCACTTGTGTCACTTTTATTACTGATGTGCCTGGCAGTGCTTACTGTCATTGGCATTCAAAAAGACAGACAACCACCGCCAGAATAAACTGATTATTGCTGAGGCTTTCCAGAAAAGGATTAAGTGGCTGCTTACCCACAGAACTCGATGTATTTGTAGATACAGGTGGCGATGCCCATGGCGATTATAGCGTAGTACCAGGAGCAGATAAACATGAGGGACAGACACAAACTCATGCCCAAGAAAGACAAGGCCCTGCAGGAGATACAACAGAATGTGACTGATTAATTTCCCTCCCTGTGAAGTAGTTTGTGACGAGTTGTTGGAATGCAGGTTTGGACTTGTCAGCGCCACAAATTTGAACCTTGACAATGACACAAATCTTGTTTGAACAATTTTTTAAGTTTAATGTATGTGTTTCTGTTTTTTTGTAAACAGTCAAACTCTTCATTTTGTAAAATAACTCTCTCCATGCACATGCAAAGAGCAAAAGCGGGAAATCAAGCTTACCAGTGGTAGAACTTGAAGCGAGGCCTCCAGTTTGGTGTCCTCAGCAAAGTTTGCAGTGCACAGGCAAGATTCACAAACATGTAGCACATCAGGAAGAACCTGAAGAGATTAAAGAAAGGGAGAATTGATCGTGCGACTCAGGGTTTTAGCGTGACTGAACTTGTACAGCAGTGAATGTGCCTCTGAAGTTACATTCGTACTTACATGGACAGAATGGGAGCGACAGAATCAAGGGAGGCAATGATGATTCCAATCTCACAAATGCTAGCTGTTAGCAGCAGGGCCCATGTGGGCTCTCCGTTAGCTTTGCCATGACCAAATACCTGCAGCAGCATGGTATAATATCATAAATTCATGCAGCCCCAGTGAGGTTCTGCTAGGACGGACAGGAAAGTTGTGTTGGGACACTCACTCTGAGAAATGGGATGATCCCGTCCCGAGAGATGGCCTGTAGGAGACGCGGGGCTCCAGTCAGACTCTGGAGTCCTGCTCCACATGTGGAAAAGAAAGAGCCAAACACAATAACCCAGGGGGATGGCCACGCCAGAGTCCCGATCACCAGATTTCCATTGACTCCTTCGCCGAATCTGGGGGGAGATTGGAGTTGGTAATCCACCATAATCCTACAATAACAACTGCATGCCCAACAGTGGTTTAAGCAGATAATGTGGATAACATGGCCATTTTCATCATTAAAGTTTAATTATGTTTCCGAAACTGAAATTCATTCCATGACTACTTGGCCCACTGACCATCGTTTTTATCAATGAACTAACACCGTCTTTTTTCAACGTCTGTAGCAGAAAACAGCTGCGTAAAATACTGAAACAGTGCACTGAACTTTATTTCAATTTAAATGTTTAGCTCTGTACAAACTGATGCGACACAATAACTTCCACAAGGAACACCATCATAATTTATAATAGATGTACAATACAGACTTGGGTAATAAAAAAGGAACAATGCAAATTAAAACAGCACTTGCAAACAAACAAGCTATAGATTTAAACTTACTTGTCCCTCAGAACTACCCCTTCAATACAGGCTCCAAACAGAATCACACAAGATATGTCTGGAGAAAGGCAGTTAAGAAATGTTTCGCTGAAGATGCACGACTCTAACACAGGCCACGACATTTAAAGTGTTTAAACAGTCACGGGTCACTGCTATGATTTAAAGGCCCCCAGTCAAATATCAGGATACACACTGTGGACGTGGTGGTGATCGCGGCGATTGTGCCGATAGGGATCGACTTCTGGGCGTCACGCAGGTCTCCAGAGCGGTTGGAGCCCGCCATGATACCTGCGAGTGGGAGTCAGTTAGAGTTTGCCAAAACCACACCGAAGGTCAGTCATATTGCTCAGTCCATGAGTTATAAAAGCAAAACCCCAAGCTGTTTTAATGACTGAAATAACTGAGTGGGACCATTCTTCCATTAATCAAGTGATAACCTGAGTTATTGCGACGGTCAGAGCTGGTCATCCCCAACGCCACAGATATATTAACTTTTGGCACCATAGGATTCGCTTTGTGCAGCGGCTACTGGCTAACTGAGTCTCTGAACGGCCTTTGCCTCGCTTGTGATCGCAAACATTCATGACGGAGATCACAAAAACAACAAAAGCCATCAGCTAAAAGCTTGTGGAATAATCCCAACGATGCTGTTATATCACATGAAAGCCACTCTGCCTCTCACCTGTGACAGAGGGGAAGTATATTCCCACCAGCAGAGTGAAGAAACTGGTGATGTCTGCCAGGACGTAGCGGTTGCTGTTGGTTGTTGGACTGTCTGGGTCCTTGATTGTTGGAAGCCCGCGCTTCTCCAGCATTGCACCCTTTTCCAGGTATTTACCAAAAAGATTCTCTAAAAGAGGAAATAATTCCATTGTGTAAGTGAAGATCATTCCATTGTGAGAAGATTTTACTAAAGTTACCAAAACCATCATCATCTTTCTTTTTTTTTCTTTTTTACCTGCCAGAATACCGCTGGTGACCCCCGGGATGCCCTGAATCTCCGTGACGTTGTTGTTCGTAAAGTAATCATCACAAGTGGCGTTCAGGTACTCCGAGTCACAGAAGGACCTCCACAGTTTGGTTGTGATGGTCTCGTTGTCTATGTCGACGACCTTTGCGCAGATGTCGTACCCTTTAGACACAAGGGTTCGATTTCCCAGGATGCAGACACTGATCGGGAGACCGGACATGAGACCTTGTCACGAATCGTGAGCGATTGACGGAAACCGATGTATGGGCAGCTACTCACGGGAACTCCGGGGGGTCGATGGCGGTCTTGATGACTCCGGCATAAACAGACAGGATGGAGAGGATGACACAGGCCAGGAAGACCAGCGCCAGCTTGTTCACATACCTGACCCCCACAAACACCACCAGAGACATGAAGCTCAGGACAATGGTGCCGTACACGCGCATGTTGTTGAGCAGAGCCTCCTCCGCCTCCGGCCCCTCCAGGCCCTCAATCTTAAAGATTGCCGCCTGAGGAACGATATAGATCTGAGAGAAAGGAAAAATGAGGTTGGACAAAAGAAAACTAGAGATGGCATCGTTCACAATATTTTTTTTGTTTGTTTCTACTGATAATTCATAAAAGACTGCAGGTGCTAATTTGGAGAATGCTGGGATGCGTTTTGTTTCAACTACAAGCTTCACACATAGAGATTTTCTTTTTTCCCCCCCCGCTTTTTGTAACCTTACAAGGAGGCGTGATTGCTGAGATTTCAGATTATTTTTGGTGTAAGAAAATTCTTGTTAGTGCTTCTTAATGGTTTTGGCAGGAGTTTTGTTATTAACTGCACCTGCTCACTACAGGCACATCTGTATGTATATGTATGTCCCTGCTGAGAGCTGATAGGAGCCTTAATCTGTTGTTGTCTTGCTCAGTTAGCTTGTAAAAATCAGTTTGGTCCATATTGAAGATGATACAGAGAAAATCTCTAGATTCATAGTCATTTTAATGGTAATGTTTTATCATGTACAACTAATCAAACAGATTTAGGAGACGTTCCATCTGGGATGACATCAGGTCAAATCGATCTTGCGTTGTTTTGAAATAAACAAAAACGTGACATAGACACTTGTCAAAGCTTCGATGTCAAAATGTGAAACAATGTGCATCAGGGCCTCATACGTACCAGCAGAATCTCAATACAGCCAAGGATGTACATGGCACCTGCAAAAGTGGTGCCCAAGTAGAAGCAGATGCCGACAGCCCCACCGAACTCCGGCCCCAGGGAGCGGGAGATCATGTAGTAGGAGCCTCCAGCTGAGAGTCACAGAGAAGCACACGAGTCAGTCAGGGTGCTGACAAACACAGAGACGCACAACCGCTGAGGACATTCGCTCACCTGGCACCACTCCATTTGTTGCAATGGCACTCATGGAGATGGCCGTGAGCATGGTCTGGAAAAAAAAAAGCGTCTCGTGGGTATCAGGTGGCCGCGACAGATAAAATACGGCTGACCGACTTTTTGTGTGAAAAGGAAAGAAGAAAAAAAAACAAAAACATCCTGAAGCAAGTCTGCATAATGCGAGGAGCCCCTCGTTGCAGAGATGAGTGCGTTTCTGCAAAACAAGCTGTCTTTTTAGAGACACTCGAGTGCAGCCAGAGAGAAACTAAGAACAAAGTAGCCAGTTCTGAAGTTTTTTTTTTCTTAGTCACAGTATTAGGTGCAAACGGGGTGAATTTGAGCAGGGGAAACACAAAAACTACTGTATGTTAAGAACATTTGATTAGGAACCCAACAGATATGATTACTGCTTAATGCCATTAACTTGTGCTCATAACAGTCAGTAACTCAATTTGCCAATTTTTACAATGAAATGTAGAAATGTAGTCTGTGTATGATATAAATCATAATTATAGTCAGGATAGATTCACACAGCCACAGTGGTCTCCATTGTTGTTTTACTCACTGTTGAGCAACACATGAAGACGATGATGAAGGAGCCGAAGACCCCGCCGATACCGACCATCCAGGTCATCCGCAGGAAGAGGATGACCCCAAAAATGTTCTGGATACACGGCAGGTACACTCCCATCAGAGTGCCCAGCTGTGGAGCCTGACAATCAAACAAGAACATCGCAGTGGTCAAATGTTATTCAACATGTCTATTTAGAATGGATTTCATGAGTGCAACTTCTCAAATCGAGCTTATGATGTAATTTGCCATGCATGTTTTCCATAAACCCATTTTTGTATGATCCAGTCCAATAGAACCCAATACAATGCGGCATCAATGTGCTGTGCAATAACCTCATAATGACTTTTGATCATGAGAAATGATAACAAAAGCGCTTTGATCACTGGCAAAAAGGTTTTCTTTTTAAACTCACAGTTAAATAAAAACATTAAATGTTATTGTTTGTGCCTTTGGCGTCATGTTTTGTGTCCTGCGCGTGACGAGCAGAAGTTCAGAATCATCAGAACAGACGGATCAACGTCACCGCTGGTGCTTTGCCCGCAGGAGACTCATGTGAGTGCGTCACCGATGCTCTCGACTCGCTCTGCAGGATTTGTGGAGGCCCTGACAACCGTCTCTATCCTGCGGTGTTGTTGGACGTCCTGTGACTTAGTCCCCTCTGTGAGTCTCTGCTAATGTCAATCTTTAGTCAGTATCTTAATCCTCGCAGTATTTTTCAGGCAGCTGAAATATTATCTAACGCCTATTTTTATTATATTATAATTGAATTTTATTTATTTTATTCTATGCCCTATTGCTGATATATTTATACTGTTTCTGTGACTTTGGAGCTATCTGGCACGAGGATTTAATTTAAAAAGTTTATCGAATCGAATCAAATCTAATCAAATCAAATCAAATCTAACCAAATCAAATCAAATCTAACCTGATATATATACTCACTTGCTGTGTGTATATATATGGGTTCGATTCCGGGCCTGGGACCTTTCTGTGTGGAGTTTACATGTTCTACCTGTGTCTGCGTGGGTTCTCTCCGGGTTCTCCGGCTTCCTCCCACACTCCAAAAACATGCATGTGAGGTCAATTGAACATTCTAAATTGTCCGTAGGTGTGCATGTGGGTGTGAATGGTTGTTTGTCTCTATGTGGCCCTGCGATGAACTGGCGACTTGTCCAGGGTGTCACCCTGCCTTCGCCCTAAGACAGCTGGGAGAGGCTCCAGCAGACCCCCGTGACCCTGAGCTCGGGAAGAAGCGGGTATAGAAGATGAATGAATGAATATTACATTACATTACATTACATTACATTACATTACATCAGCAGCAGGGTGATGGACAGCAAGAATCTCCCCTAGGACCTTTGTGTGTGTGTGTGTGTGTGTGTGTGTGTGTGTGTGTGTGTGTGTGTGTGTGTGGAGTTTGCTCGTTGTGCAGCTTCCTGCTGCGGTCTAAAGACTTGCCCATTCGGCTGATGGGCAACCCTAAATTGTCCCTTGTAATGAGTGCGAGTGCAAATGCTTCTCCAACTCTCTGTGCTCTGCTGCCCGTGTGAAGCTGAGATGTTTTTTTTTTTTTTTCCCAAGGCAAGAACAAGGAGTCTGTGGCACTTCATTCATTTTTTCCCCCCAGCTTATTGTGAAATCGCCTGTCAACGTTCCTCCTTTGACACTTGAGGATTTAGTGAATATCGTTCCAGCCTCGTCCTACCTTGATAGGCTTTTTGGATGGACGTGGCCCCTCCTCGCTGTTCTCCGCCTCCTCGTGCTCCTTGCTGCCCGTCGGCAGGTTGGAGTAGTTGGCCAGGCTGCTGAGCAGCGACGAGACCATTGGGCTGGTGTCCATCTCCTCCTGTGACACACACACACACACACACACACACATTTACATAACACTGCACTGGAAAGGCCCTCTTCTTAAATGTGCTCTCATAACAACAGTGTCCTCGCCTCAAAGAGAGCCATGTTTTTGCCGTCATACTGTTGGCTTTTCTCTGCGTCCGTGGCTGCGCTGCTGTTTATGAAGGGACTGCTCTCCTTGGGGTTTCCGTCACCTGGAGGGGAAAACACAAAAAGTCGACATGGTGAGAATCAAGGTCATACTGCATTGATGCAGGAATTGCAGAACACGATTAGAGGATGACTGAAAACATACAGTGAGAAACACACAATGCAAACTTAGATACTTTGTTGTGCTCCCTTTATTGGCTGGCCCATGCTGTGAGTGCAACCTCTGATCTTAGACTTCTCTTCTAAAGAACCCTGGCGTCTGACAAGTTTCAGCTCCTTCGGTACGGTTAACACCTTTGCTGCAAGAGGGTTAAAGCAACGCGATTAAGTTGACCCTGTGAGTTCCCCCAGGCAAACTGCTCTTGTGCTGCACACAATCCTGCGACGGACCGAGCGCTCGCCTGGATTTAATTGGATTCAAGGCCCTTCAATTCTGTTGTTTTTGAGTGTGCCTATTGGTTTAAAGCTGCCCATTGCACTGATTTAAAGAGACTTTCAGTGTTTGATTTTTTTCTCCCCAGCTGATGAAGATTTCTAACACTTTCCCCCAGAGTATTACAGTGTTTTCTTGGCTTCAGCTCTTTGCTACATTTCAGATTGTGCTGATGCCAACCACCTGAGTATTCTGTTGCTAATCCTCCCTGAGTTTTAAAATCTGCATCTAAAGCTCATTTCAGCCCTGCGCGAGTGAAATCAGCTTTTTTTTTATATATTGGGATTTTAGCATGATTTACGTCATGCCTCGGTCTGTATGCATGTGATCGCATGTGATTCATATGTTTGTATGCCATTTCAAATAAAAACTGAGGACACAAGGAATAGAAATGATGATGTAAAATTCACAGTCTAGTTTTTTTTTTAAAGATATAATTTGGTGGATTCATTCATTCATTCATTCATTCATTCATTCATTCATTTTCCATACCCGCTTAGTCCCGAGCTCAGGGTCACGGGGGTCTGCTGGAGCCTATCCAATATTATTATTATTATTATTATTATTATTATTATTATTATTATTATTATTATTATTAGTAGTAGTAGTAGTAGTATTGATTTGGATGGAACCCCCCCCCCAAAAATAAAAAAAATAAAAATCAATGCATACTACATACTCCATGACAAAGATTAACAAAAGGTGAATATGAGCGGGTCACATGAGGACAAGTTGACTCACATGACCCCATTTCATCATGTGTGCTCCAAATTACTGCCTCAGGATCAACTCCTCTTTGTTCTTTTGTGTGTGCAGCACTGAACCATATGCAGCCCTAAAGTGAACACGCACAGAGAAAAGTAAATCCAGAGTACAGGCGCCTGTAAAACATATTTGATTCTGTGCAAAACACTTCAATTCATTTGTTCCCATGTTTTAAAATAAGGACGTGGCAAAAAAGAAATCATCACCGAGCCCACTTCTATTGATCGGATGGGGCGGCTTTACTACTCTGTGTTGGCTGTTAAGTGCTGTGCATTTGTTGAAGCCCTGTTTACTGGTCTGTATCGACTTTTATTTTGGATCTCTGGAAATTTAAAAGTCAATTCTCACAAAGTATTGTTGTTTTTACAAGGCTCTTAGCAGCTTTGCGGAAATGTGCACAATGAGTCTGCTGTAAGGTCATTGCACTCTTGTGGACACGTGAGCGGGCACGACTAGCGATCGACACAGCGGGACGAATTAAAACCTCCAACAGACTCCTATACTTTTACACCAATGAACCCCGTTCGTAGAGGTGTGATATTTGTGAACAGCGCGATGCCTCACAGAGTCCGTGCTGTTTTCACAACCTGTTGGTCTGATGGAGCGAAAGAGGACTTTGACACTTGGCATGTTTGTTCAGACTGAGAACCTCCAGAGGAAGGAGAAATGAAAAAAAAAAGCCGCACCAGCCGCATAAACATTTATGTTCAAGCAAGACGCTTCAGTGCAATGTCAGTTACAGAGCGTAAAAAAAAAGTCCCATCAAAGTGCAACATCTCTGCGAAGGGGAGGTTCGATAAAGTGAATGTGGTTCTAAGAAATATTGCCTTGAAAGGTTACTCATCACAGCAAAAGAATGTTGCAGGGACACACACACACACACACACACACACACACACACACACACACACACACATTGACTTGTGACTCACGAAAATAATTTGCCCTTCATTTCCTTTGAAAACAAACAGATGTGTCCAAATCTGTGAAAGTCACCAATACAAAACATTCCATTGAAGTACCAACAAACTTCATGCCACTACATTCCAGCCTTTAGGTAGATGCATGACACCATTCTAGACAGACAGCTACGAAAGAGGATTACAGACAAAAGTCAAAATTTTATGAATTTCGACTTTATTCTCGGCATTAATTGCAAAATTTCAATTTTATTCATAAAATTTCTTCTTCTTAATGTTTTTTTCTTCTTGTGGCCCTATTCCTCTTCCGTACACAGCAAGTTCATGGAAAGTGTATCTTTTTTTTTGTTTTTTGGTGGCGCTGCAGCGGCAGGTGGAGCTGTTTTGCTTGCAGTGCAGCTGAAAGACGGACGGCGGTGCAGATCCGTATCCTTCATGTCGCATCATGGATATTACAAAATGGACAGTTTATACCGGCTTTTAAAGGCTTAATAGGACACAGGCTCAGAGGGATTATCTAGCAGCTGCTGAAGGCCTCGGTGGAATGCTGAAATTAACTTCTGCATGTGAGAGTGTTGTGCTGCGCTGCAGCAGCACGGTCCCAGCGGTCGCACACGCCTTGTTCATTTTCACCTCGCCTGTCGCAACACAGAAATTCGAGCTAATTCCGTGTTATCGGCTTGATTTCACAGTCCTTCTTTTTTATCTGTCTGCAGCTGCATGTGTTTTTAGGTTAAAAAAAAATTATCATATTTTTTTCTCCCTTTTGTTTTCACTTATCGCCATGAAAAAAAAACAATGTAGCCCATCCGGTGTCTCTCACACACACACGCACACGCACACACACACACACACACACACACACACACACACACACACACACAGTTATTGTTAACTATACTATTACATACACCCATTAACTGCAGCAATGTGAGGTTTAATGTTATTTGAATATTGATTTTGATGATTGCCATCATGACTTTGGCAAATACATTTAAAATATTACACAAAACTACCATACTATTAGTCAATATATGACAGTTTTTGCACTCTATGGTTAGATTTTTCCAAATTCTAACTTTTCTCAAATGCAGCCATTTCCACTTTATGCACCATCATGTGTTTTAAGAGGAAATTAAGCTGAGGTGGTGTAAAAAGACATCACGGCAAACAACGCAGAACACAGCCCTGAACAAGGCATTTATTTCACTTTTAAAGCTAAAATCTGCCTATTTTCCAATTAGTCGAGTCACAACTTTTGTGGAAGCTCTAAGTTAATTTCTTGTGGATGGAGTAGCAACAAGCAAGCACATGGTCCATTGTTTTTAAATGCGTTGCCAAGAAAAAATACTCTGTTTATGGCCAAAGCGTTGGTTCAAATATTTTCCAGGTGCCGAGCAGCCATTCCATCTTGGTTAGCCAGTTGTAAGACAGAAGTTTTCATTTGTTCCATTACTGCATTATCAGTGACCTGCTAAAGCAGCGTATTGAAGATGAATTGACCAGTCAACTTCATTTTACGTATTAGTTTAAACTTAAAAAAACAAGAAATATTGCAAACAACATTGAAAAATCTTCAGTTTCAAGGAAAAAACCCTAAAGGAGATTGAATCAGCTTTTCCAGAGTGACTGTTAATCAACGCTGCCTTGTGGGATTTGTTGACAAGATGGAAATAACAGACAATCAAAAGACTTGAATGAAAAAAAAAAAAAATTGAATAATCAATAAAATTGAAAAAAAGAAATCCCTGGTAATGATGACCTTTGAGTGAGCCTGGAGGGATACATAATTAGAAAGAAAGGGATTAGCTCTAGCTGTCTGTCATAATCTGAGCGAGGAGGATGCTTTTAAGCTGTTTCTTGATCATTCGCTCTTCTTCGCTTTTCTTCCTCTAAGAATCCAGTTTCCAAGATTTGAGAACCCAGAAGATTCGGTATTTCTAAAACTCTATTTCGGCCTTAAGATAAAATTGATGCCAACTCTCTGGACCAAACCATTTTCAAACCGTGGTCGTGTCCGCTGACGATACGATACATCAGTGTAATTACAAGGAAGCAGCGGCATTAAATCCTATATGTGACACTGTAAGATCAGCTTTAGATAATGCAGCACTCATTTGTAATGAGATAATACCCGCGGCACAACAGCATGGAAGCCAAGCGTCCACAACTGGCGTGCAACAGAGGAGGAAAACATTAGTTAAACAGAGTTTAAATAGAACATAATATCCACTGTGGTTTTTTTTCCCCAAGTGATTCTGTGTATTCCGGTAAAGCCACTCCTTTGATGGCTTTTGATAATACCAAAAAAGTTTTACATGCGAACCGATTCCAATTTCGCCACAATTCTGGATTGAATAATAAAAAAAAAACTGTTTGTGGCCAAAGTAAACAAAATTCCATCCAGATTTTCCTTCATTGAGGTGAGTGAGGTGAGTGACATCATCACACACAGGCAGTCTGGGTCGTTAACAGAACCCTTCAAATAAATTATCAGGAAGTTTTCTCTGCGGGTCTGCTGCAAAAATAAAGACTACTTCATTACCAATCCAACCACATTGATGGGTGTATAGGAAAAAGGAACGCTGAGGGCATTTTTCAGTCGGCTTCGAGAAAAGGATCTACGCTGACGCACAACTGTGTGGAGAAGAAGTAGGCTGTGGACTTTAATCCCGAAATGTAAAATTCCAGATAAACAATTTTTTTTTTTTAATCCAGCTTTTCTTCTTTGACAAATTCATGACTAAACAGATAAGCGAGGATAGCGCTGATGTGCAGGGAGTTTGCCTTTTAGTCTAAGGTTTTCCTGGATAACACGATTCCTACTTCGCCCGTAAAGGCTCTTTCATCTTCCTCTGCAGAACTTTTTCTTTTTCAATTTATCTGTACAATATTTTCCTTTGGTTGTTTTTCACACATGTTTAAGTATCAAGAGTCCCTTCTCTTTCAGTGAAATTACAGCGGTGGACGCTGCGTCACTGCGTGAGCAATCACACAAATTGATTCAGATTTGACACCAGTGAATGAACTGACAACATCTGGCAGGCGGATTAGGTTCGAGTCATTGGGCAGTGGTTGCGTCATGGAGGGCGAAAGGTGCACACATGTCATTAAATAATATATATTTTTTGCGCCTTTTTGCAAGAGGAGACTATGCCTATGTGTGTTTGTTCTCTTAAAAATCACATGGCACCATGAGGAACTACTTTTTAAGCTCATGTTTCTTAAATGCTAATTTTTGTATTTTTTTTTTTTTTCACAGCGCTCTGAGTTTTGGCTGGATGAAAATTGCTTCCAGCGGTTCGAAAGCTGAGGGTGAAAGATTTTTGCATGCTGGGGATCTTCCCACTTACCCCCTCGGTGAACACTGGCTTGTCTGAAGTGACTGCGGAAGTTCATATAAGCTTCAAATATTATCAGCATCAAAAAATTGTTTTGTCGTGACGATTGAATCAGTTTGAGGCAGAGCAAAGTGATTCACACGAGAGTCGGAAAAGCGTGAAAAAACAGTCTTTGGAGTCTCATCAGTCGCATCTCCAGGACAGCCGCAGTCCAAGTGATTCCAGATGTTCTTAAGATTTCCCTTCGGCTAATCAAGCGAAACCCTCAGGTTCAGAGGACATTACACAAACACTTCGCAGAGGGGTACGTATGTATAATGTTAAGCTAATATTAATCATATTAGAGCTGTAATTCAACAGCACCAAGTGGGGCCTTGACCATCCTACTTGAGTCGTCTGTTCCAAATGTTTGTTTTTATCTTGTTTTTTATGTGCTCTCTTGGACAGGGCAGCCACGGCTGCGGTGAGCGCAACTGAACCCAAACAAGAACTGTTCTCATGTTGTCTCCTGCTGCAGTGTGATGAGAAATGTTATTGGCTCTGATGGGAAAGCATTCTAGCATCTCAGGAGTCCAAAACAAATAGTGGTTATAAAACTGTTCCTTCGACAGAGGATTTTTATGTTGCACGGCTGCCAGTTTCGCGCTAAAGAGCACTTGGATGTCGGAATTGTTCTGTCTCTCTGAGTTGTTTGGATGGATGTTTTATGTGTGTGCCTGCGGGGTGGTGATGGCAGTGGTGGGCGTCTCCTGCTGGGACTAATATAACGGCACTGTGTGACGCAAAGTTATAGAGTTCTCCGTGGTCACAACATAGGATATTGGAGTGTGAGCCACAGCATGAAGGTGTCAGAGTCAAGTCTCAAAAAGTCCAAACGTTCTTGAATCAAAAAGTAATCCGGCCACAGAAGAGCCCACTGAATATGAATGGGGGAAACTGGGTTTGCTGGGAATTGAGCCGATGGGTTGCAGTATTGCGGAACTATTGAGAGCAACAGCAGAGATTAATTGCTTTTTACTTATTTTACTCAACTAAACCTGAGCTGCGGCTGATGTATAAAAGCAATGTCACACGTCAGGCTATGATGCTGCACAGGCTACTTCACATGTGATATTTCTCACACGGAGTCCGCATGGCTCGTTGAGTCAGCCTGGGAGTGGAATGGACGTCTTTCATTGATCCCAAGCAGGGTCGTAATCTTCCGCAGCCTCCAACATCACTTCATCATATCCATCCGTCCATTCAGTGTCTATCACCACTCGTGCAGCACCCAGGTTTGCTGAAGCCTATCACAGCTCCGATGGGGAGAAGGCTTGGTGCACCCTGGACATCTGGCCTGTACGTTGCAGAGCCAAGACAGAGACAGACGGCTGCACTGTCATACTTTCACTTCCATCCGGCCGGTGCCTTTCTTCTTGCGTGCCCAGTTCTACCTGCCTGTCACAGCTGCGTCCCATCTTCCAGCAATCCGCACCGACATGTATTGACCAGCTGTGTTGCTGTAAAAGACGGCCTGTCAGGACTCCTGGTCTGTGCTGCGCTTGGCACACCACCTCATAACAATCACATATGCAATGCTTTCATCTTATCAGCTGCTTCAAAGCTGTTTCAAAATGTTTAACCTGGCTTAACCCTGACTATATTTCTATACGTGGCAACAAAACCAAGATCGAAGTCCAACTCAAAAACAACAAACATGGCCGTGTAAAACAGCAGTTTACTCTCAACTTAACAGGTTGCATGCCAATCCTATTCATGTTATGGAGGCATCTCGGGATCTTAATGGAATGTTTGCCGGAAGAGAACCATATCCACAAGACTTCCAACTTAGTGCACGCGAAACAACAGGATGGAGGTGCTCTCGTTAATGCCGGCCATAGAAACACCTTAGGTGTGATATTTTTTTCATTTGGAAAATTGACCTAGAGAGCATTCAGCATGTAAACGTGGTCAGTGATTCATCAACATTGAATGTTTGCAGCCGTGCGTGTGTGTGTGCGCACACAGACCTCGGGCCAAGGTATAATCTCTGTCGGTGCAAATATCCCCAAGAGAGCAACTCCGCACCATCTGCCACTGGCGGTCGCAATGACCTACCGAATTGTCAAGGACACTGGTACGGCTTGCAGTATGAGCAAATCCAAATCCATCAGCCGTTTTAGCTGTGTCCAAAAACCAGGAAAACCATTTCCTTCTGAACATGAAAAACCCACAAATCATGTTTCAGTGCAGACATAACAAACACACTGATGCTCACCCTGATCATAACCCCAACCCATAAATACTGTGAGTTCTATGTTCATGCGTTGTGAAACATGTTTGCACAGTATGGCCCTCACATCTGACCCTTCATTGCTCACACATTGCTTCATAATGAGTTTTCACAAAGACCTTGCCAAATATTTGACATTGACATGACCTTTGTTTAGCTAATGCTCCAGCAGCTCCAGGGGAAAAGGCTGGGAATTTAGTGTCCAAGACCAATTCAAATGTTGATTATTTTTACAGCCCGCTGATGCACTTGCCATACATCGCCACTCAAGACGCGCTTGACAGTTTTCCTGTATGCCCGAGGTGTTGATTCACTGATTCACTTTTTCCTTTAGTATGATCTGTTCAAATAAACTGGATGTCTGAGTGAGGCTTCTAACTATATTTCAGTGTGTATTTCAGTGTGTGATAGCCATAGTGACTGTATGGCTACAGTCACTATCAAAGAATGGCCTCATAAAATGGGCGAGTGTGATTGACGATTAAACTGTTGCATGTAGAACTTGGATGTATGTGGGGGACTGGAGGGGGATGTCTTCCCTCTACATGCATTGAAACTTTCAGCCTATAAGAGAGAAGCATAGAAGGACTGTATGGATGTTTACGGGTCTGCTGAACTTTCACCCAGGCAAACCTAAGCATTCTTGTAATCCAGTCTTAATGCTTTTCCACAGATAGACATGTGACAGACAAGAAGAAATCCTGATGGATGAAAGTTAATTCTTGCGTGGAACCGCATTTGTTGCACATGTGTAGATTACAACACCCAACCCATTTTGCGTCATTCAAGCAAAATCTGTCTTTGCAAATTCACAAAATGACACAAAATCAGTTGAGGTCTGCAAAATTGATGGAGACTTTTATTGTGTCCCATATGAGCTGAAATTTGGGAATAGGGTACATAGTTTGGGTGTTAAAAACATGGAATTTGTATTCAAAGTCAGACCTCAGCCAAAATCGTATGGTATTTTTTATTTGTTCTGGGAGTGTTCATTGCAGAGGAAGAAATCGATATCGGTAGAACGATTCCTTTGTTTCGATGAAAGGTCTGGCAGCTGTCAAGAAATGTGCTCTACACCTTTCCAAACATCAGTTCAGACTAATTTGGAACATCAAATATTTATTAGACCCAGAGAGGGGTGAGGGTTAGGGAAAGGATTAAAATGATTCTTAATGACTAAAACAACAGGTCATGCATATGAATCTTGATACCCCATGTATATTTTTCAATTAGATTTGAGGCCGGAATAGCAATTTAGTGCAGTGTATTTGTTTCATGTTATACCAAAAAAGGCCAGCAGATGGGCACACTGAGCTGGCGATGAAGATATAACCCCACCGAGGCAGAAACTGCAGAGTAAATTCTGCCGTCTAGCCAAACACGAGCTGAACGTGGCCTGTCCTTTTTGTTTTTAGACACAGGTGAGTTAATGTTCCTTTCAATTTGCATATCCCAAAATGAGGGAGAGCAATTTCAGAAAGTGTGCATTAACACGTAACTGTGAAATAAGGTATGGGAATTCAAATGTTTGGCTGTCGGCTTCGATGCTACGTCCGTGAGTCTTTTGCTAAAAGATAACCTACAGTAAAACAGAAACGCCAACAAGAGGTTTGTATTATTGAGATGTCCTTTGCGATGATAGTTGTTCTTAACTTTTAACATAAAAAAAGGGTAAGTGAGTACGTAAGTAAGTATAAGTAAGTAATAATGGAATTGCTATTTGTTATAATGGTCATTAGCCGTCTGCCTCTTTTTTTTTGGCGCTTTGTCGTCACAGTTTCAGCACTACTCCACTCGGCTCGGCTTCGTTCGTTTTCCATTGAGTAGTGGCTTGTGGAAAAGCCCCACTGGTCTTATAGCTGGGTCAAAACCTTTGCTCCTCCCTGCTCCAAGGTCAGGGGGTCAATTAAAGCAAATATCATCTTGCACTAAAGAAGTCGGCCTTAGAAAGTTTTGAATATTTATGTTTCTTTAAAACGGTGTTCATTGCTTTTAAGTGGCTTTGTGGGGTCATTTTGTTAAAAGAGAAGAAATTTTCAGATCTTAGTCGAATTATTCTTAATTGATAAATGTAATAATTGGCCATGGACAGCCTAAGCTAGAATCTAAAACTGCTGCATTCAAACCAGTAACATTAAGTTAAAAAAGAAAAGAAAAAAAGAATGTTGTATTCATTAAATTATTTTATAATCCTGCTTTACTGCTTTGCAGGTTTATGGAAAATCTAGGGAGCAAGTTTACAGACAAAACAGACATTTAATAATTACATTTAATCGCGCGCTAATGTCCTGCGGTGAGTATTAAAATCAGAGGTCGGTATGGCCGTCGGTATGAAATACGATAAGCATGTGGAACAGAAAAGAGGAACCTCTTTCCTGGTGTTGCTGACAGGTGATTCAGATGCTGAGTGACAAGACAGACAGACATACAGACATACAGACAGACAGACAGGCAGGCAGACGCTGAACTGCATCCAAGCAGAGCTTAAAGACGTCTTCTCAGTCCACCCCCTAACTTTGCCCGAACTCACACATGCACTCTCGCACGCGCACGCTCCCGTGCACACTCCTCGGCCGCTGCGGGGCCAGGCCTCGTCACTCACCCTGGCTGTTGGCTCCCACCTCTCCCTCCTCGCACTCTGTCACGTTGTTCATCATCCTCTCTCCTCCTCCACCTCCTCCTCCACCTGTGAGCACGGTCCCAGATGCTGAAGCCTCTCGAGCAAGGTGTAAAAAAATAAAATGAAATAAAAATAAAACAAAAGATACGTATATATAGTTTCCTTTGCCTGTTTTCTCCTCTAAAGCGGAGGAGGGAGTTGCAGGTGTGCTTTGCCTCCTTTTTGCTGGGTCTCACTGTGGTGAGGACAGAGAGACTGAGAGAGGCAGCAGCAGCCAGTCGCCGACGGTACTCGCCGTGCCTCACACGCACGCTCTTGCTCTCTGCCCGCCACTTGTCCACCCCCTCACCCACCCCCTCACCCCCCCCCCCCCGTCAGTTTATGCCCGATGACCACATGTATTCAGCAGGTATAATCCGTCCCTCCCTCCCTCCCTCTGTCCCACACGCACGTTCACCATCATCCATCTCATCATGAGAGAGGGATGGATGGATGGGTGGGTGGGTGGGTGGGTGGATGGATGTGGTGGGATTGAGGCACAGTGGGGATGCACGTCAGATGGCACGGTGCTACCTCCCGAGATTAACTCGCTCCTTTGATGTTCTTTTCAGACGGAAGACGGGAGGCTTTTCCATAAGTGCATATTCATCCCCTTACTTCGCAAAACAACATCCAACCGCCTTGCTGCTTCCTTTTGTGTTTTCCTGCGTAATCGCGGGCCATTAGCTGTCTGTGCAACTGCTGCAGGCTGCACTTGTGTAGCTCGGACTGCACACACACACACTTGGGTTGAACTGACCTGACTTTGGCCTTATTTTGAATTCCTGCACAATATTTTCTGAAGAACATTTTCATTTTTTGTTGTCTTTGTGTTTTCTTCATTCTATTCAATTTAAATCTGGTTCAATATGATGATGATGATGATGATGATGATGATTGTAATTCCTCTCATGCCTAATATAAAAATACATAATATATGATCTAATGCTGTTACATATGATTGAAGAGGATAGATCATGTTTAGTTTTCTATAGTTTTTCCATTCTTACTTTGCATCTCACTCAATTTTATTTTATCAAAGGGATTTTTTTTGACGGCAGTCATTTCGTTCAGAAATAAAATATTTCTCTGGTGTTTTTAATCACTTGTAATAACCAAGGTTCTGTTCCCTTCAGCACAGAGTCCAGATGTTGCTCTTCAGCCCCAAAGGAGAAGCTCTGCAAAACCTATGAAATCAATATTTAATTCACCTGTATGCTAAGGAATCATTTATTCTTAAATGTCTATTGGCCTCAGAGTCATCTCACTTCAACAACACATGCACACTTTGGACATGTTGCAAGTGTTCCAGCAGCCCGTGCCCAGGCTTCAAATGAAAGAGAGAAACAGTGACTGTAAAATGTGCCCACAGTTATACAGTTTGTATGGCGCCGTTGTCTTTTAGTGAAGTTATTAGAGCATCTCTAATCCACACCACCTGCCCAGTGACAGACATAGCCCAGCCCAAAACGTAACTGGCAGCAAATGGATGGGGGAGGGTGGGGTGGGTTGTGAGCCATTAGTATTTGTCCACTTCATATTATGTCAGAGTGAGCTGTGTGCCCATCGCCGGTTCTGGTTCACCACATTCACATCACACTCGTGTTCTGATTGCTGGAGCGGCTGCACAAGGCAGACCTGCCCGTCGAGGAAAATGAACTATTCACACTCACGTTCATCCATTCACCGGTGACACACAGCCATCAGGAGCAGTTTGGGGTTAAGCGTCTTGCCCAAGGATACATTGACATGTGGACCGAAGGGAATTGAACCGCTGACCTTCCAATTAGTGGTTGACCTTCTGTGCCTCCTGAGCCAGGCGGTAACCGGCTTGATTGTAATCAGAGGAGAAAACGGAGTGCAAAGAGCACCGCTGGGTTCAAATCATAAAATTCAACGTGGGCTGTTGTCCCTAGTAGTTATCTCTCTGTTTGCCGAGCACTGCAAAAACTCTGTATCAGCTTTGTGCCAAGAGAAGGCTGTTTTTTCTCCCCTCCACGTGTTTGAAAAGGGACAAAAGCTAATCAACTGCAGGATTGCTCCACTGACCAAGGATAGATTATTCGTTGTGCTGTTTGTGACACCAAAGAGGGACCGTTTTTCTGTAGCGGCGTCCTTTATCACATCACACTTTCCCGCAAAGTGGACCGGACAAACGGCTCTCATTTCTCGGAAGTTCACTTTACAGGCAAGGTGTATTGTATTTCCACGAGCAAAGTGAATTACATATCACATGGAACCTTTGAGCATGTGTCATTTGACATTTGTGCATCGCGCACCACGTTCCATGAAGTACCGCAGGATGCGGCCCATTAAGGCTGCGTGAGAACCCTGCCGTTGCCCTGCCCTGTCACTGAGAGTGGACTGTTGGCTTGGCTCTGATTGGCAGAGAGCCTGAGAGCCATCTTCATCTGGGCCAAGCGGCTTTAGCTCTTAACCCACATGCACCTCCGTTCCTCCCCCTTGGCAGCTCGTCTGCCCGTCTGCCTGCCCTGCTGCAAGCGTGCGTCTGCGGAAATGTCATTCACACCTACTGATGCATGGAGACGCGGGCGATTGCACTCACAACCCGCTCAAACACGACACCGGCGAAAAGAGAGCACCCCAACCAGTCCAACGCATTCACTTGCAGAGAAAACGAGACTGAATTTTTCACAATCTAATCCTGCAGATTAAGGCCGTTGAGAGCCGCTAGATTGAAATCTACTTTTGATTTTTTTTTTCTCTGATCATGCAGGGCCTTGTTGCGTGCTGTGTAGCGACACAGCTCTGTTTGCAGGATGGGGCGTGAACGCAAGTTCTCAGGAACTTCTCGGCTCGAGGAGTTGAAACCTTTTTACGTTCGTGAGTTGGCGGGAAAAAACAAATTTCAGCAGAGACATATTAAAAAGAAGTTGGCTTATCAGATCAAAAAATTGTTTTGAAGACAGACCATGTTTTATCCCTGCCCCGTCAGCCTGTCCGATCAGTGGCAACAGTCCATAATTGACACAGAGGTGTGAGGGTGCAACATGCAAAAGTCATTTAAAACTCCAGGCTGAAATGTGTTATTCTTGGCATGAGTGTAAGACTGATGGAGATCTGGGGACAGGCAGGGGAGCCATAAGAGACAAAGCTGTTTTGAATGTGTCAGAGGGTAAACTTCAAGGCAATTCCAAATGGCAGCAGTGATTTCTGGTCTTTCCTCCGCTCAACCAAAATCTGCCCGTAAACGTTTCGCTTTGAAAAACCAGGGTGAGCGCTGCATTAAATTTGTCCTTTCACAAGGCTGGATAAAAGACAACGTTTGAGCCCTAAAATCTTGGCCACACATGCACACGCACCGCTGTGAGAAAGACAAACTATGAGAATGTCTTTTGCTGCGGTGTTTGTAACACGAGACCCGCGGCAGGTCCAGAGTGAAAGACTTAGCCTTCCTATCTCCCTGCTGTGGTACAAAATAATATGTTTTTACATTTTCTGTGCAAGCAGACCCTCATGTAACCTCATCTGTCTTTCATTTTGTGGTTGCCTATCATTTTGAGTGTTAATGATTTTGTCCCCTGGATGACCACAGTTTGACAATTTCTCATTCCACAGGATTTGCCTGAGGGGAACCAAAACTTTGGTAGATGAGATGATTGTTGTTGTTACAGTTTTGCTGTTACGCAAATATTCCTCAGGTGTTTTTTGTGGCTTAGCTCATGCTTCTTGTTTGTGTATCCTTGCAGATCCTCCTGCAAGCACCCTAACTTAACGTTGAGCAGCTGCCTTCAGTCTTGTGACCTAAATCACCCAGTACTTCCAACAGGATGCACAGGGTAAGTACAATTTATTACGTTTTTGATGATTGATACAGGACTAATTGGCGAGATGAGGCTCATGGACACGAGGCTTAAGGCAAGCAACAATATGGTGAATTCCAACATGAACGTGAACAAAGTCACATCAGAAACCTGTGATAAAGTTGATGTAGAAAAACATAAATACAATGTAAAGTCAAGAGAGCAAGATCATTTAAAAGACGACATGCAATGTCTGGTAAGTTTTTGTTGAGTGGAGGCTGATGGAAAACGCACATTATTTGCTCACTTGAATGTGTTTCACAAGGGAATGCATCAGGTCGTCGATGTAAATCAATGTACCTGATTTGCCAGCAATGGTACAGTCATTAACTGGGGTGTGAAAATTAACCACCGATTCAAGCGTTGGCTTAACCCTAACTTGCACACTACATGAACATCCAATCCGACCGGGTTTTTAAAACACAATGGAGTATAGAGAAACAATATCACTCTGTCATCAAACAAACAGAGCCGTCCCCTGATGCTGCACAATTCAGGATTTGTGCAGAACATGAAACCCCACACCGGCCATTTGCAGGAACCACACTGAAGAGGCGAGTATGGGATGTCACAGATACTTGCATAATCAACGTGGCGGCAGTCGACTGAACACAACATCTGGCCGCTGTTGCTTCACAGTCTGTTCTTACATGAGCTGTTGTGGTAGTGCAGTTTTTTTTGAAACGCAACAGCGGTTTGAACCAGCTTGTGACCCTTATTGGAATTTAAGGGATGAAATCTTTTTATTTTTTATTTTATTCTCATCTCTCCCTTCCAAAAAGTGTTTATGCAGTTTGCTAACAAACATATACCATCCATTAGATAATTAGCCCACAATATAGTCTATTGTGTTCACTGTGAAAAAAATAACATAAATAAGAGTGATAACAGATCATTTCTTACCTGCCACAGAAAAAAACAACAAAAAATGGGTCAATTCCTGTAAAAGGTCATGTACTGTAAAAGTGCAACATCTGGTTGGTGCTATTTCTCAGTCTTCTCTTTTTCATTAGACGACGTCCGTTGTAATTTCTGAAATGCAACTGCAATCTCAAGTGGCCTGTGACCCTTTTTGGAATGCGGCGCTTACGGGAGGCACATTTGTCATGTGTCATGTCAGTATTATGGTCAAAGTTAACCCTTGTTCATCCTGACATTTTGGACGGAACCTCTTTGACGACACTCTTTCACATTGCAATCCAACCCTCATAGGTTGCAAGTCCACCTCCTCATCCACGCACGCACGTGCTACTCACTGGAGCCAATTTCAAAAGACAGTTTAAATAGCTTCATTAAAAAAAACAAAAAAAAAACAAAAACAAGTCTGAAAGAAATCCAAATTGAGCAGTTTGAATGTGGCCTTGAGTGTTTTTGCAGTCTGCGAATGAATGAATGGAACAATACTTATCTTGAAAAGGGAAATCCATTAAAGTTCTTCACTTGGTGTTTCAGATTCTTGGCAACGTTTCTCCATGACTTTGTATCCTCTGAACTGTTTTGAGATGTTGATTGTATTTTCACACCATATTCCTTCTTAAATAACACAATATTGATGATATGATTGAATAAAACGTCCTTTCACATTTCAGAAAGCCATAGCCATGCATTTATCTAAGGCACTTTGCCAGCTGAAAATGTTTCTCGTAGTTATTTTATATTTTCTTTGTAAAGTTTTTTTTTGAGAAGTTTTTAAAAAGATCTCAATGTTGAATTATAAAGAAAGTAAACATATCATAGCCTTTAATTTTGTCTGTTTAAATGTTTTGAACCCCTCAGTTGAACCCAATACCGTGCCTCGGTCTGCTCTTAAGACGTCAGTAACATAACTGTGCCCTCAGTTTATTCTACTTCATCAGCAGTCAAAGCATTCTGAAGGTAGATCGGTACGTAGGTAGGTATTTATTTATCCCCTCAGGGAAATTCTATGTAACCCATAACTCACAGTACACACAATATGTACACCATAAAAAGACCGATAATACACACAACCATAAAAAGACTCTCATCATTCAGTCATAAATGCTCTTTATTGAATGGTGTTTTCTCTGGGTCTCTGGTGAAAGTGGCTAAGCAGTGTTAGTTAGGAAAAATGTCAAATGGTGTAATCTTTTTAAGCAGTGCAATCCTCTCAGCCCTGTGGTGGCCCGTGTCCTGTCTGAGGGATCAGTGTGAGGCTGCAGCCTCTCTCACTGACTGTGCAATAATATGCCTCTGGAAGTGACATGATATGGTTCCTTGCCCTATAAAGAGTAAAACAGCATATTTTTGCAGCAACCGTCTTATTGGCCACCCGAGTGACAAACGTTCTTTATTTTCAGTTTTTCCATACATGCAAGACATCCAGACGAATCACGATACTGTTTCCCTCTTGTCCAGTACTCTGGAGCTATTAATCTAAGTTCAAATTATTAATATAGAACTAAGAATAAAAAAAGACTAGGAACTAGGAACCAGGCAGTGATAACACTCTTGATGGTTCTCTGGTAGATAGAGCACATGATGGGGGTGGGACTCTTGCTCTTTTCAGTTTGCGGAGGAAGTAGAGGCATGTTTGAACCTTCTTGGCCAGTGATGTGGAGTTGTTGGACCAGGAGAGTTCTTCAGAAAGGGGCAGGCCCAGTAACTTGGTACTATTTAATTTGTAAATATCTTGCTTTTTATCTTGCTTCTTATTTTTCTGTATATACTTACAGATATTTTATTTTTGTCTATATCTTCAGTTAATATAATTCTTGACCTTTTGCACTGTAGCCTTTTTTGTTGTTGTTGTTGCTGTAATCATGCAAATTTCCCTATTGTGGGATCAATAAAGGTCTTCTTCTTCTTCTTCTTCTTCTTCTTCTTCACCCTCTCCACAGCAGCACTGCTGGTGCTCAGTGGGGGATGCTGTGGCGGTGCTTTTTCTCAAGTCCACACTGATCTCTTTGGTCTTCCCCAGATTGAGGAAGAGTATTTTGGTGCACAGTCGTGGGTCAACACTGTGAAGGGCTGGGGGCTGAGAACACACCCCAGTGGGGCCCCTTTGCTGATGTGGTGGTCTTGGAAGTGATGCTGCTGATTGGCATGTTGTGCGGCCTCCCTGTCAGAAAGAGAGAACTGTTGAGTCCTGGAAGTCCTGGAACAATATTTGTACATATGAGTCCTTTCGGTCCAGGGGGTGGAGTGCAGCAGAGGTGGTGTCCTCGGTGGATCTGTTTGACCGGTGTACAAACTGAAACGGGTTTCGGGAGGGAGGGAGAACGGGCTACGTTTCCCAGTGACTGACAGTCGATCGGTTCAGGGAGATGTCGAAGATGTCTGGAGGACATCTCTGTGCTTCTCGTCACGTTCCTTTAATACATGGCCAGGTAGGTATGCTCTCTAGTCCAGCTGCCTTCCGTGGGTTGAACCTGGAGAGGGTCTTCTTCACACTGGATCTGGACTAACACACAGTCTGCTTACCTCGACGGACGGGTAGTCCTCTGTGCCGGTGTGTGATAGTTCCTGTCTGATAACTCAAGTACAGTCTGCGGTAATCCTTGTGTCTCTTGCCAACTTCTGACAATCATATTACTCAACATTTCTCCATGACAGTCAATACATATACTGTATTGTCCTAGTCAAAGCATAACACATTCACTTGACAGTAGAGTAGAATGTCTAACAGAAGTCCAAAAAAAAAAATGCTCTTATTGCCTAAATAATGTAACCTAGTTCTTATGCTTTCTTTGCCTGGAGAAGCTTCCTGCAGTTGCAGGTGGTGACCCACAGGTGGCGACACAGACTGCCTGCTTATTCCCTGGACAATCACTGGCAATAATTAGCCCCTTGACGTTTATCAGCAAGTACCTCTTCCCCAGTTAAATTGTTCTAGTGCCCCCCCCCCCCCCCTTCTTCTGAAAAGGCGCTGGCTTCTCTAACTCTCTCACTGTCACTCTGCTTTAATGTTTTTATTCATCTGACCTCCACACAGCACCGATCTTAAAAAGACTGTTTTGATTGAAAACAATCTTGTCTCAGTGTGTCTCAGCAGGGACTGTGAGAAAAGTTCCCAGTTGATTGTTTTTCGACAGATTAATAGAGCAGATGAGCCTTAAAAATCTGGAAATAATGCAATCGCGCGGAATTAAAATGGTAATAACAGCTAATGAAAGCATCACGCAGATACCATTTCTTTTGGTGTCATGAATGACTAAGGGCGTATTCACACCAGGAAAGTCCTTTCATTCACTTTCTTTGTTCCGGACCGAAATACAGTGTGTCTTTTTTGGTTTGGTGTGGTTCCTTTTCACATTGCAATTTACGCAAGAGTCCCAGAATTTGACAACAAACATTCTGTCATTGGACAAAACGGTCTGGGTCGGGGTAACGCCTAAAATATGGAAAGTAAACAATCATGGAGCTCCACCGTGCTGCACTCGTTGTGCTCATAATGGTTTTTTTTTCCCCAGACAGTTACGAGGAAATTTGGGGCACCAGAGGCTTTTGACGCATTCATGAGGAGATGTATGCCATTTTACAACATCGAAGACATTTTGCCAGAACCGTCTCCTCACTGCTCCACGTTGAACCAAACTTTCGACTATGCCAACCAAAACAATATTTCCCATCATGGCTGTGGGCTACGGAAGCCTGTGATGTGTAAAAAGGTGTGGGATTTCAGAACTGGCTCGAGCCGCGGTGAGGTCGCTTTCGCACATCAACCGAACCGCACCGCACCGCACCACGGTTCGTTTGGAAGCGAGCCTAGAGACCACCTCATCCGGCGAGGTCTCGCACCGACTGTTTGCTCCGGACCAGAGTTCGCTGGTTTGTATTCACACCAGCCCAAAAGGTCCGCACTGCAGGAACTTTTTTGGTTTTGTTCGACCCAAACAGGGCAGGTGTGAATACGCCCTGAGGCTGAAGTAAGGCAATGAGACGCTGTTAAAAAACAAACAAACAAGCAAATAAAGCAAACGAGCCAGAACTCATGACCCACACGGATGTTTTTCTACAAATCCATGTTGGCATTCTTGCCCCTCAGCTGTGAGATGGAGCGATGCATCATGATGTCAGTGATCCTGACGTAAGCACTGTGAAGCATGTCTACAGGCCCGTTATGCAATCATATCTGTTACCTAAACTAATACCAGTTCAAGTCAACATAATCAACATAATCCCATGGTAGACATGCAACTGCGACGACATAATTATGAGTACGAGATCATCCGAAATGTAGGGGGTTCAAAAAGGTGTTCAATATTTATCTCTTTATTTGTTCTAAAAAGGGAAACAACAGGGGTAAGAACAATATCTCCTGTGTATATTTGTTTTGGTCACCACATTTGAACATCATTCAAAGTCGACAGGTCATGCGGGAATTATGTGCCACAGCAAAATGACACCGACTAAATGCCAGCGACTGCCAGCCACTGATTTCAGAAATATATTTCAAAAAAACAAAAAAAAAAAACATCTTTCCTAATGACCAGCTTACAGTCTTATGTAACCTGGGCAGCATGTACTAATCGCCGTCATATTTTTGTATGGTCCTGTTGATGCAGTGGCAGTAAACCCATTACCCACCTCCTCCTGGGTGGGTGGCTACGTGGAGGAGCAGGGGTCCTGCTGCACGCTCAGCTGCGCGAGCCAAAAAAAGTTGTGAGCAACTTGGGTAAGAAGTAGCGCTTGTGGCCTGTCAGATGATCCTGTGTGCTGCGGGAAACATGAATTCTTCTCCACCGCCGTCTTCCTCTGTGGGCTGGGGAGCCCTTTTGTTCTCCTTGACATGCTTATGTGTCTGAGCCTGAGGTTCTTTTCCCGTTTTTTTTCCCTTACAATCCCTTCACGTTTATCCTTTCACTCGGCCCCTAGGTGATGCCACGAGGTGCTTAAATGTAAAGAGGGACTACGTGTTGATTTATCTCTGAGGCGACTGCAGTGACGGCGCGAGTGAGTCCAGATGGTGCTGCTTCATTTCCATCAAGACTTGAAGTATTTTTTCGCTGTTTTTTTGGTGCTATTAGCAATCATAGCAATTCCCAGCGGAAACCTTTTTGTATCTTGGTTTGCACTGAAGAGGGAAAAGGGAAAGATTAATCCACTTCTTACTCCAAGTAGAGGCTTATGGCAAAAACCAATGGTGAACCGTCAAATAAAAGGAGGGGTCTTGTCATGGACTAAAATGAGTTTTGTTGTTTGTGTGCGTGACAGGGATGAGTGCACATGAGAGGCATGACTTGGATTCTGATCGGTGTGTTTTTCCAATCCGAACAGAATAACAGTAACCATCTGTATGCAAAGTGCTGTCCTGATTAGTATCTGATGTTTTTAAAACCCAGCTAGTTTAAGGTTTTTGGAAATTCCATATTTTATAAAAAACTAACAAACATAAACTCTAGTGAATTAAGTCTCGAGTGTGTAAATCACTGTGGACCAAGTATTTACAAACTTTATGATTGGACTGCGTTCTTCGGGCCGCATTTACGGTGCAGTGCCTATGTCAGTTTCTGTGCTTGAGAGCTGTTGGCAAGCCGTCATTAGGACATTACACATCCGGCCAGTCAATCCAATGGCCCAGAAACTTTTGTAAAGAGTCATTTTTTTTTTCTTTCCAGAATCTGCTCAATAACTGCATCAAATATGAAGGCGGCTCATTACTTTTTATTTTCAGTTGCCAATGTACCCTGCTTTTATGCCACTGACTTATTACACCTGACAGTGGAATATTTCCCACAGTGCAGACATATTTGTGATCCTGGATCACTGCATCTGTAGAGTGGATCCTGACCAAATCCCATGATCTCGCTCTTGTCCAGATGGTCGTCTTTGACTATTTTGCACACAGCTTTTTTTTATTTTTATTTTTATTTTTTTCATCGAGGACACAAAGATATAAGAGCTGTGATGTTCTTTGCTTGGTTTGACATGACTGAATCCAGAGACCTGCCCAAGCCTAATAAACCGCCTATTGTTCCTCACTCGACTCCATAGAAATAAAAACATGAAAAAAACAAAAGATTTTTGGTCATCACCAGAGAAGAAGACAACCAAAAGGTTACCATAAATAAGGAATAAATAAACATGTACACTGCTCGATATTGATACCAAATTGGATGATCTGTCCAAATCCCTTTAGGACGAAAATTTAACTGAGCAGGGAGGAACAAAGGGACAAATCTTTTCTTCAGGTCGAATACTCATCCTTGTTCCTTTTTTTTACTGCAAATGATAAATCCACTTTAGCATCAGGCTGTTGGCAGACATTATGCTGCCATCAGTGGGGAGTGACTACATTACGCATCTTCAGAACAAGTGTCTGTGGTGCTTTAGGGCTGTAACACACTCCTCTGGATATCCTGTGTGTGATTAGAGAAGATAAAAAGACCTGAAAGGAGCTGAAACTTGGAAGGCGGTTTCATGAACTTGTGTGTGTGTTCAGCATCCAGGTGGACGAAACAGATTTGTGTGTCTTTTTTTTTTTGTTGCTTAACCAGCTTGAGGCATCCCTTTGGCACAGGGGCAACGTTGGATAGCAGTAAAGACAAGCTGTCAGCTTCTCCTTTATTGTCACTCTTTAGTTTGGCTTCAAACCTATTGCACCATTTGGCGCTGATAAAACTGCTTGAGCTGCTGCAGCTTCCACTCTGTCGGCCGCAGCCATTGTTCACTGCTTGTGTTAGCTTCTTTGGTTCCTCAGAGCCGCTTGGTGCAGTTTTCTCTTCCACTTTCTTTTTTGGACCTCCACCTCTTTATCCACAAAGGAACCCAGTTGTTTAAGGAATGCACGGAAATAGTTTTCACTTTCACGTCAGCGAACATCACACGTCAAATTGGTTGAATGAAAAACTCTATGTGACGGCATTATCTGTGGTCCATAGCCTTGCTTTGATCTCCACTGTTGCCAGTGAGCTTTTTAAAAGAACTGCCAACTGGAGCCATTTTAGAGCTATGGTCCAATCTGGAAGACTTTCTCAATTGTGAGGCGTTCAATACTTGATGTAGCCGATGCTTGTGTTCTAAGTGGAACCTTTCATGTCAATCCACACAAAGGAAATGAAGACTGAAGTTTGCACTCTAAGGCATGAAACACGGACTACAAACACTATTGAACCTACCTGTGAATTTCTCTTTACCATTCAGAAGGTCTAATGCCTCCGTCTGTCGGGACAGTGGGTTTTTTTTTTTTTTTCAAGTAACACAGCCCAATTGAATCTCTGTATTCACTAGTTTGGCTTCAAATCTTGGAATCCTTTATCCTGTCTTGGTCGATTTGCACATGCATAGGCTATAGTCTGCTTGAACACTGGTTACACCTTAGTGCTGATAAGAGTTAGACAAAAACACACCGTACGGCATTTCAGGGTGAGAAAATGTGTTGTGCGTCCCCTGACTGTTGAGTTTTGCACTGATAACAACAATTACTCAGGTCTTTGTGCTTTCAGTTAAAACGAGCTGAATCAAGTTTGTTCAGAGAAGTGTATTGTCACATGTTCACAACACATTATTTATAGTTTAGTATGTAGTTATAATATAATAATTTGAATATTCAAATTTGAATCTTCAATGCTTGATTACGCCAGCACTGTTGTTGATTAACTTTCGGTTTGTGAAAAAAAAAAGAAAAAAATAGATCGATTTTGGACGTTAATGGTAAGTTTAGGACTCAAGTCGTGAGTCACAATTGCAAGTAGGGATCATATGGGTATTACAGATACTGTAAATGCACTTTGTTTTCTGTCGGTACTGGTGCGTTTTCAAAGTCTGGGGGCCAAAACTCACAGTACCAGGCAACTGAAAAGATTTGAGGCATTTCATAAATATTACACATTGTCTGCGACGGACCAAAGCGAGACACGGACTGCTGCCTTCAGGAAATGTAAAGAAAAAAATAAACTTGACGCTGTGACAAGGAAAAATAAAGAAAGTTTAGGTGGTGTATTTATGTGTCAGAAGGTAAAAGGGAGCTTTTTGTTCAGCACCATTAGCCTGAGGTCATCGAGTGCATGATAAGAAAAACAGTCTTTCAGCGAACAAGACCCAGACGTTATTAGAAGCTTAAAGGCTGCTCGTGAGTCTGCACTCGAGTGAGTTATGTTCGACAGATGTTCAGGATCAAAATGTCTACCTATGTATGATATCGCAGTTAAGAGTTAAACAGACCTCCACCCCAAAGGATTTTTATAAGCTTGCTCAATTTTTCAGGTCAAATCCTAAGCAGACACAGACGAGGCTTTTTGACTGGTGTCCTTCCTTCCGGGTTCCACCATCAATCTGCCGGCCTAATATCTTTTCAAAACTCCCTCAAAACTCAGTGACAGAATTTTGCTTAGAAATAATTAATGGACTGCGGTTAACGTAGCCGTCTCCTTTCGACTCCTTGCGTATCTTTTGAACTCACTCTATAGAAATGTCCCAAATATTTCTCCTACATTAACAAAGTATCTGTCACATTGAACGTTTTCAGCCAAAATGCCCTTTTTATGCGGATGGTTATGGAATTTGTAAACCCTTTGCCGCTTAGTCTTTCTCAGCTGAACTTAAAAGGAAAACCTCTGAACTCAAATCAACTAGAGATAATTTCGTGTTTGTTTAAATCACAAACACGTCAAATGGCACACAAAACACAACAGCTCATTGATAGTGAACCTTTATTCAATGACTTGTGTTTGATGCGCACACACATAGTTGACACGCGGTGGTCGTAAACTGCTATTTCTTCTTGCCACCTTTAGGGGCTTTCTCCAGGCCCTGGATGTACTTGCGTGGAAGTTTGTAGTGATCTGAAACGAAAAGATTTGATGTATTTGTTTTGCTGCGGGCAAAGACACAGTGAAGGACTTTGCAACGCTTCAGTCACAACTTGAGGTTACAAACCTAAAAGCATAGTGCCAACTTGATGGATCTGGTTGCCTTGTATCTGCACCAGAACTTTGTCTTTGGAGCCGGGGATGGGCTGCAAGATGGAGCTGGCCTGGACTCTGCGCTGCAGGGCTGTGGCTACAGCGGCGGGATCCAAACCGTACACTTCAAGGTTCTTTATCATAGTCACCTGGCAGTTGCGTGAGGAAAAATGACATAATCGTGGGCTGAAGAATAAACTGTGGATCTCAAACATATTTTTACGTACTAAAAAAAAAAAGAGAAGAAGATAAAAATCCTTGCTGTGAACTGTTGCAATGAATTGAAGGCATCAAAACAGTAGATGTCACCTTCTTGTTGGAGCCTCGTGAAGCCACAGAAATGTCTATGGGCTCAATGTGGCCTTTCTTTATAATGGGCGCTTGTCCCGAGAAAGTAACTTGAAAGCACTCCTGCATCTGTCCCAAAGTCCTGGAAGCAACAGAGCATGTATTTATTTAATTTTTTTTTAAAAGAAACACCTCCATTTAAATAACATGAAAGAGATCCTTGTTAACTTTGATCAACTAAATCAGTCACTATGAACAAAACAGACTAAAGCATAAATAAAAGTCCTGTAATTTATGCATTTGTTTCACCCCTTGTTCCTGAACATTTACTTCCCCATAAATTGCACACCGGTTCAATTCACAGCTCCTCACACGTATCTTTCACTGGCGGGTGGCTCGTTTGGTTTCTGTGTCATCTCGTGCAAAGCCCTCTGAATGCCCAGTAGAATAGAAAAGTGATTCATCTTCATCAAAATCATTTTTCTAAGTCCATGAGGGACTGTGAATTTTCCAACGGTAACTCGGTGTATGTTACGCGTGTGCAGAATACACCGAGGACGTCCTCCCACTCTAGCCGTGATGAGCTGAATGTATGATGTCAAGAGTAGCCCTAGAATAAATACACGCACTCGGAAGAATTCAGAAATGCATTTTTGTGAAACACAAATATTTACGATTTGGCTCTTAGTTTAAAAAAAACAGAGGCGCCCCAAGACTCTCACACACAAATGCCTTGTAGTTCAAAAACATCTAGAAGTTTGTACAGAAACTTCCCAAAACACAGACACTGAAAACTGCAAACTCTGTGCCTGACAAATGTATTTATTACTTGTCATGTGACAAAACTAACACTGGGTGTCTGAGGTGTTATTGTTAGAGATAATTGTAGCAATACACTATTTCTGGGACGGAAGTGGCGCTTGTTGGCTTCGCTGGCTTCGCTGGCTTGGAGACGGAAGTGCTGAGACGCACCGGTGGGAGCACGGTGGTTTGATGTGTTTTGCGTACTTTTTGTTGTATCTCTTTGTTTCGTATGTTGAGAGGAGGTGCTTGTGGTCGGGCGCGCTCACTGGGAGGGAGAGGACAGCTTTCAGGATAACTGCCGTTGGTTGAGAAGCAGGCTAAAGTGGTCAGTACTAGCTTGTCTTTATCGTCTGTGTTAACAATGTGTTTCTATGCGAAGCAACGACATTTTCAATATTATTGCAAGAAATAATGTTTTATTTGTATTTGTCGGAACTTTTAGTTCTACCGTGTGCTCATTAAACATCTGTAACGGAACTGGAGTCTCGTTTCCTATCAACTGGACGGCATAATTGTATCTGAAATATTATTGTGAACATAAGTGGTGCATTTTTTTTTGATAACTTTTAATGTTTTATTTTATTTTTTTTCCTGTGTTGCATTTATTAACTGTTCTTACCCCATACTAGTGACACTAACGACATCTGCGCACCCCGAGATGTCAAACCATTAAGTAGCAAGTTTTTTACCTGGTGAAGAGATCGTCCCATTTGAGAGCATCAACCTCCTGGTACTCTGATTTCTCTAGCAAGCAGTCGCAGAGAGTGGGGTTAATCGTCACGTAACTGGAAAGAGGAAACAAGGGGATCAAATCAGTTTGTATGCACATTAAAAATTCAAGATTTCATTTTTGTTTCCCTCTCTGCCATTTAAACTCAGTTTGCCAGAGTAAATCGGGTTGAGCTGTTTTCATTTCCTTTTTCTCCTCCTCAGAAACGCAGGTAGACTGCCGCGGCGTCTTTGTTGTGTTTTCCACCTCGTGTGCTGACCTTGTAAACCCGAGCAACACTAAACATTTTTCTTTTCTTTGTAATGACATGCCAAGCGCACAGCGTTCTTCAAACAAAACAAACAAAATCCCGAACACTTTGAATGCCTAAAGCGTGCATATTCTACAAACTTGAAGACACGTTCCTGGCTCACACCAGTGTGGGAAACTCTTCTCTCCTCCGCAGTTTTTTTGCGATATTATACGTCTCACTTGCTGCATTATCTGACAATAAACTTAAGCGACCTGCCTAATGGTCCTCTTTAATTGTTTTACCACCTTTTCCAATTTCTCTCCACTCTAAGCACAAAGTTGGTTTGCACCCCTGTTGTCTCTGCTCTGTTGTAAAATTAATTATCACATGGCAAATGCGTGCATTGTTCTTTCTATTGCCTGAACAATAGAACACTATGTGCAGATTGGCCGTCCACCGTCGGAAAATAGAATGGGAGCTTTTGAAGAAAGGTTTGTATATATACGGGAAACCCAGTATTGTCTCAGGATTCTGATTGTCCACAGTGTCCTTGGGTTTAGACAATACATGGACCCCTCTTGGTTTGGCGTCATTTGACAGAAGGTCAGAGTATTTAAAAACTGGGCTTGCTGTCAAAAGTGACTGACTTCAAATTCCATGAATGGGAGTTTCCTGTTTGCGCACACCAACGCTGGAAGCTGGAATTTTGTGATGAGATCAACTGGCATTGACACACCGCTTGATCCAAGTCTCAGACCTCACAGGCTTGAAAGTTGGTCATTAAATCAAAGTATGCAATTAAAGAGGCAATCAACAAGGAGGACACTGAGCCAAGTGCCATTATTCTGAGCTGGCGTTATAATCAGGACCGCACCTACTGAGACAAAGCGAGAGTTGGAAGTCAAGGCTGAGATAAAGACAAAGACCTTTTCGAGATTTGAGGCCAACACATAGTTTTCTTTCATTTGAGTTTGCTTCAAGGCCCTGTGATGAACTGCTGTCTTGTCCAGGGTGAACCCCACCGCTGCCCTATTACAGCTGGGACAGGCTCCAGCAACCCCCCGCGATCCTGAGTGCAGGAGAAAGCAGGTATAGCAAACGGATGGATGGACCTTTGCTTTTAAGTGAATACATCAACAAAAACAACCTCTGCTCTGTTGTAATCAGAGTTGCTTTTTTTTGGCTTATTAACTCAGTTTGCCTTATGAGGCGTAAGGTGTGTTAAATGTTACGATGACAACTCTTTGAACAGGAAACAATATGTAAATATATATATATACACCTTGATCTATTATCAGGCAGACAGATAGAGAGATTTTACTGACTTTGTAACATTTTTAATGAATTGTCTGCCATATATATTCGTTCAATAATCTCACTGGAAATAATACACATAATGGAAACAGAATGAATGTGAAATTTGTCTAAAGCTACAGCTACTGTTGTTATTATCTACCATCTATGACATTAAAGTTAACTTGCCGCAACGTTTAGCTGTGAAAAGCTTGACGTCTCGGCTGTTTCGCGGAACAGTGCACAGCTGAATTTGCACAATAACGAGTGTTTTCGCTTAGCTCCACAAATTATCTCCTTGTGCTGCTGCGTGAAACCAATTTTTGTTATTGCCACCATGGGACATCTTTTATATTGACGAGTTCGTTTGTCTGCGTGTGTCACTCAAGCTGGAGGTAGCACAGCTGTGGGGAATTTTTACACCGCAAGATATTAGCTGTTTTTAAGAGAGACCTTTTTTTTTTATTTTGTTTATTTTTTTTACTCTTATCAGTATGGCGCATGACAATTATTAACCTTAAACTGGGCTCATTAAAAAAAAAAAAAAAAAAAAAGCTCCGTCAGTTTGCTGAGACTGAGATATGGCCGAGTAAAAAAAATGCCCTCAATTAATTACAAGACAAGACCACAAAAAAGGGCCTAAAGACCGAGGCTGATCTCGAGCACTACGACACTCTTCTAAGCAGCCTCTACCTAACGCCTCTTGGGGTCATTCAGTTGGTGGTCAAAATCTGCTCTTGTGCCAAGATTTCAAAGTATTCATCACTTTTGATGGTATTTTGTCTCGTAACAGGATCATCGATTTCTATTCATCTGGACTACACAGTGGCACTCTGTTCAGTGACAGATGTGTTTGCCATGAGATGCCAGCAAATAAGCAGACTTTCACAGTGACGCAGATGTAACAAAATATTCCCTGTGGTCAGTAATTATGGAAAAATGTTTCCTGCGTGAGCTTCGGCTTGTGAAGACTTTTGGTGACTCAACTTACTTTTTATTAGATCCTTCCACCAGCTCATTCCTCTTCACAAACTCGGTGACAATGCTTCGCACGTCGGCGGCATGAAGTATCGTCCCTTTTCTGTTGGGGCGAGCGGATTGAAGGGTTAGGGTGAAGTCTGTCTCTCCGAAATAAAATTAGTGTACCAGCTTCCAGACATGCTTGGAGGAGTGGAGCCTATTTTAATCATATTACCAACTCAATCAATCTGCAGCTGTCAGTGATGACGCAAATGATTGTGATCGATGGCGATGATGCATGAGAACAGAATGATTAACAGTTAGTGGGAAACCTGACTATGGGCTCACTTAAGGATTGAATAAAACTCTGATTTATTACATCCTATTTAAGGAGGACGGCAGGTCACGTTAGTAAACAGGGACTTTGTACACATCCATTTATCTCACACACGCACACACACACACACACACACACACACACACACACACACACACACACACACACACCTCTTCTTGGCATCCAGAAAAAGAGGCTCAACTCGAGCCGAGACTGAGTACAGAGTTGTGATTTCAGGAGGGCAGTACGGAGTTTCCACATCGCCTCCGTCCTGGAAGGGTGCAGCCTCAACATCTGTCTCTGCTGGAACGGTGAAAGAACGCAGCCTGTGAAGTATTGATGAAATATAAAGGGAATGCAGGCAGACAGTCAGATTAAAATGTTGACTAAGAGTTCCTTGGAAGTGAGCCAGAACTTTACGCACTCTGGATTTTTCCAGTCCACATCCACAATGCTCTCCACACCCTTCGTCAGCTCTTTCACTCGCACCAGGTTGTATTGCTGCTGCATGGCCTGGAGGAACTTAGATAACTGTTGGATAAAATGTTAAAGAACATAATGTTAATCCATTTTTATCCGTCTAAAATGTCATATTATGGATATCAAATATACCTTTTTATAGCTGGATTTCTTGATGTCAAGTTTCTTTTCAGCTGGGCTAAAGCAAACCATATAGACAAACAAACAACCAACATGATGACTTGTGTTGAAAGAAGAAAAAATAAAAACACTAGGCCAGGGTAGGCAGAACTTTACTTTACCAGCAAGAGAACATGTGGTTGCGAAGAAATGTGCTAGTCAGAAGAGGGAGCTCTGACTTCTTCACCTTGATCTTGAGAGCATGGAGAAAACACTGCAACAGCAGGGCGTCCATATTCTCTGCAACGTCACATCACATAACATAACACAGTTCACAGATGTCCCTTATTGTGACAGGTTACCTTCTTACTGCAACAGAAAACTTTCCAGCTGCACGGAAGTGTTTTCTATTTAGATCAAGATCCTGCCTAATTACACCTTGGCAATAAGTACTCCAAGGGGCAGAGCCACAAAGCCATTGCGCGGCTTTTGCGCCTGAAAATCCGTGTAAATAGCGCCAAAAACGGTGATTCCGATCCGCAGACGGGACGCAAACGTGAAAATAGTGGCAGGGCTGCGCCAGACTCATTTGAATGCATTTAAATGAGTCATTACGTGCAAAAGGACACGCCCCCGTCTATGCAAATATGCCTCATTCAAAGAGCGGCAGATCCAGAAAGAGTTTGCGCTCGTGTCCGCACGCAGTTTGACAGACGCAAACACCGCCGGCCAAAACCAGGCGCAGCTTCTGTCTGTCAGAGTGTTTATTACTTCTGAGTGAAACTTTCCTCTCTGGAAAGCCTGAACTATATCCAGAGATAGTCTTAGACTGCAGTATATATGCCAATATTTTAGATCGGCTATGAAAAATACAAATGGTACCCAGGTGTTGGTGACTAACGCGTCTTGACTTTCTTTCCATTATGGCAGCAGTCTTGGTAGACGGAGGAGGCATCGTAATGCCAGGCGCGCACAGGAGCGCCTTCATGCTAGCAGAGTTTCACTGTCAAAACACACGCACTCACCAACAGCCTTTGGCGCAAACTGCTCTCAGGTTTCCAGACCGCAACATTCGCACCTGTTTCAGGTGCCGCATTCGTAGGAGTGTTTGCGCCTGCATGTCATTAGCGCAAAAAACCTTTGTGGATCCCCGCATCTGTGGCGCAAATTGCGGGCGCAATCCCGCCGCAAAATGCGCCGCATTTTAGCGCTGCGCGCCCTTTTTTTTTGAGGATCTACCCCCAAAGTGTTTTGAAAATGGTGGCGAATTGAAACGTCGTAGAAGCACCGATGGCAATACCTTGCGTCATTTTCAGGCTGTCCTGCTCGGCTTCCTCTTCCTCCTCGGGGTTTTGGCTTTTCCCGATTGTGTCGTCTCCTGGCTCGGTCAGACTCAGCTGTTCGATGACCGAACAAGCCTGTTCTGTTGTTGTCTCAGAGTCAGGACTTGGCTCCTGAGTCTGTTCGTCTCCTTCATCAACCTCGCGTTCCTCTTCTTCGACCGCTTCACCATCACCCTGCGCATCCGGCAAGGATGGAGGATTTGACTTATCACCAAAAGCCCTGAAGCAAAGTGTGAAAAAATAGACAAACAGCAAAATGCAAATAATTACAGGGCTGTAGTGCTGCAAGGAAATTACATTTAAATCTGAATCTTAATGAAATGTATCTTTTTTTTGTACACAAAATCATTTTTCTTTTGGTCTTCTGTTTTTTACTGGACCCTACATTCTGTTACGGTAAATATATACAGTTTATGAATATATGAATTATTAGTTACAAGGCCACTGTCAAATGTTCCACGTCATATGACCAAGTGACTTTCCCACCACTCTGTCACCTGATGTACAAAATCAATGTTCTCGGAAGAGGGCGGGGACAACCGTACTGGCCTCACTGTAAATCGCCAGTGTGGCTTTGCACAGAGAAAATAATGAAGCCTCCTCACCATAAAGTATCCATGTATGTGTGGAGAACACACACCCCTTTCCCTTTCATGCCCTGGCTGTGCATCTCTGCACTGGACACTGCAGCGGTGCCAACTGCAACAGGGGTTCTGCAAAAGAAAAAAGGAAAGCGCTCCACTTAAATGTTTCCCTTCGTGAATTTTTACCACAAATATATTTCCGAAAAACCACCACGACTACACCGTGTGCACAATTATGAGGCAAGTTGTATTTTTGAGGATTAATTTTGCTATTGTACATATAGAGTGCTTTTGGTATATCCAAAATGTGAACAAACCATCAAACCTGAACATTTAAGTAGTAAAAGTGAAGTTCTGGTTTTCTTATGAGAATATTATGTACACCATTATTCGGCAACTATTAGTGTGCACAATTATTATGCAACTAAATGAAAAACAAAGATTTTCCCATCTCACTTGTTTATTTTTACCTGTTAAAGTGCTAATAATAATAATAAATTAAAAATAAATAAATAAATAAATAAATAAATAAATAATAATAATAATAATAATAATAATAATAATAATAATAATAATGAAAAAAACAAAACCCAGTCACCAGTATAGCCACCCTTCTTTTCAATAACATTCACAAGCCTTCCATTCGCGCAGTTAGTCAGTTTCTTGATCTGGTCAGAATCAACTTTTTGTGCAGCCGCAACCACAGCCTCCGAAACACTGTGTTCAGAGAGGTGTACTGCTTACCTTTACTGTAAATTTCCCCAAAAGTTCTCAATAGGGTTTAAGTTAGGGGAAAAGGGGGGCCATGCCATTAGTTTTTCATCTTTTAGGTCTTTACTGGCCAGCCACACAGTGGAATACTTTGATGCATGTGATGGAGCATTGTCTTGCTTAAAAAGCAAAGTCTTCTTGAAAGATGCAGACTTTTTCCTGTACCACTGCTTGAAGAAAGTGTCTTCTAAAAATTGGCAGTAGGTCTGAGTGTTGATTTTGAATCCATTTTCAACCCAAAAAGGTCCAACTAGCTCATCTTTAACAATACCTGCACATACCAGTACCCCACCGCCATCTTGCTGGCATCTGAGTCGAAGTGGAGCTCTGTAGCCATTACTGATCCAACCACGGGCCCATCCATCTGGTCCATCAAGAGTCACTCTCATCTCATCACTCCACAAAGCCTTTGAAGAATCTGTCTTCAGATATTTCTTGTCCCATTCTTGACGTTTCAACTTGTGTGTCTTGTTCAGAGGTGGTCGGGTTTCAGCCTTTCTTACCTTGGCCATGTCTCTGAGAACTAAATACCTTGTACTTCTTGACACTCCAAGTAGGTTGCAGTTGTGAAGTATTGCAGCACTATACAGGATAATGGGTTCCTGGTGGCTTCAAGTTTGATTCTCCTCAATTTTTTTGTGGTTAATTTGCATCTTTTCTTCTCGACACGTTTCTTGCAACCCTGTTTTACCATTTGCTACAAAACGTTTGATGGTTCTGTGATCACGCCCCGATATCTTAGATATTTCAAGTGTGCTGCATCCCTCTGAAAGACTTTTTTTTTTTTTTTTTTTTACAATTTCTGACTTTTCAGAGTCAGTCAAATCTCTTTTTTGGCCCATTTTTCCTGAGGAGAAGAATCTGCCTAATAATTATGCACACCTTGATATAGGGCGTTGATCTCCTTAGGCCACACCCTCCCTTGTTACACAAATACACATCATCTAATATGCATTATATCCTCTTAGCATTCAAGTTTATACAGCTTGGGGTTGGAAATTAAGGATAAAATGATCATATGGTCAAAATAGTCACTTGCCTAATAATTGTGCACACAGTGTACAACCACGACTACTATACCTACTTATTACCCAGATTTCGCGGATTCAGGTTCTTTTGTATCAAAAATGTTTTCGGTCGTGTGCTTGTTAGCTGTGGGCGGCAACACTGCTTCCTGTTTGTAAGAATATAAATCTAAATTCATTCAGGTCTGGAGCTAATTTATGACATACCTACTGCCCACCACTGTAACTGCACAGCAATCTCCCCGTTTCATGTCAGGGGGGCCAGAAGAAGGCAGTACGACACCTGGCAGCATGAGATCTTGGGGAAAACAAAGTGTTTGTCTCAATATCAATATGAGTGTACGTTGTGACTGTGACAGAACAACAAAAAAATAAGCATACCTGCTCCGCCCACTAACTTTTGCACCACAAGAGGCCATGTTTTAAGTTTTGGAAGGATATCTGGGTAGCGCCAAAGCACGTACACTGAAAGACACAACAACAAAAAACAGGCACTGCTGAAACAGATTGGTTAAAAGCACTTACAATGTCTATTAATCAAGCTGCAGGCGTTCTACCTGTGGGATAAAGTTGTTTTTCCAGCTCAAAGAACAGTGGGTTTTTGTTCATGAGGTAAAGTGTTACAGCATCTCCCTTGTGTGCATAAATCTTCACAATATTCAAATCCTCTTTGTTGGGGATCAGGTTGGATAATTCATCGGCAGAGAGTGACGGGAAAGCAGCAGTAATGTCCGCTTTAAGCTTTCTCCTAAGGTTAGAAGAGGAAACAAAATGTCTGGTCAGTGTTAGAACAGTAACATCCAGTCTAGAGAGACAGATGTTGCCTACTTTACAGACAACATTTGAATAATTTTAAAGAGCGGTGTCAAAGTTTGGATTTACTACATTTCCTCTTTAATGAATTACAGCTTTAGGCTTTTAGCAATTTTCAAACTAATCATATCATATTTCACGCTTTCCCTAGGAGGAAAGACCAGTTTAAGAGGCTGACGATTTTGCACGAAATGTTGCACAATCAGAGGGCGGCGCGCTATGGCTGAACGAAGACGACTGTTTATCTTTGGTCGCTTGTTTTTTTTTTTTTTTTTTTTTCAGTTTTCTGCAGCAGATGACTGGAATTAACTGCATCAGACCTTGAAGCTTAACTTCAATCTTCTCTTTCTTCTTCGATGCAGTCAAAAGTGACAGAGCAATGCCATTCACTTTTAAATGTCTGCGATAGTTACAAGTAAAAACAAAACTATGAGTAGCTTCGGCTGTGCTGCTAGCTAGTAATGACAGAATTTGCTGAGACGTATTATCAATTAATTTGCGAACTGATACGAGACCGCTATTTTACGTTCGTACGTAAATATTGTGTTCGAACTTTGAGCTAATCAGTGTCTCTGGTCACGTTCAGCTTGTCGACGCTGTCTGTGTAACAGTGTACATTATATAACATTTATGCAGCATATACTTGTGTTTAGCTGGTGGATGCGGCGGCGAATCACCTGTCTGATCCTTTGATAGCGGTGTTAGATTTGACTCGGAACGGTCGGACGAACATCTTCAAAGAAAAATTGCGGGACAGTTACTGTAACGAACCCACCATTTCCACTTTTAGCACTTACACTGGCTAAAAAAAACCCAGCAGAAACATAATATTCCCTTTAAAACCATTAGCTTTCCCTCGTTGGATATTGCGGTCCGTCAAGTATTTACATCCGACCCGGAACATAACGTTTGTGATAATGAGTTCCGAAGCACGAAGTAAACTCACGCCTGTGTGCAGAATTAATTTGAATGATAAACAAATCAATAATCTAATGTCAATACAAATCAATATAATTTTTGGCAAATCATTAAATATCTCAATTATTAATTAACAACTTTGCTGAAAAACCCATTCCAAACATAAAAAATAGCTCTTATTAATTGAAAAAAACAGCAAGTAGTCCTTGTTTTTTGACACCTGAATGTTTTATCTTGCTGTTTATCTTGAACCTGTCTTCTTCTTCTTCTTCTTCTTCTTCTTCTTCTTCTTCTTCTTCTGATGATGATGATAATCATAATCATAATCATAATCATAATACCAAGATGGATAACACAAAATCATCCCCAGAAGAATCATAATCAAAGTCGTCTGGTATTGTGCTGCACTGAAATGATAATAACACTAATAATGATGATATCATACAGGAAATGGGCTGAACCAGCAACTGCTTCCACTCAAAATCAGTTTCTGATGTTTCATTTATTTTATTCAAGTGTTCTTGAAGTGTCTGTTATCATATTGTCGACATGTAAGATTATTATCTTGGCTATTTTTTTTATTTGCATTTGCACAAGTGGATCTGGGCCTCCTAAGCACATTGCTCTCTAAACAAAAAGATGCCCTCACTGTTGATACGTTGTGGGAATCTTCGTGGAAGAAGGGCTCTGGTGTGAGTGTGTTAGTGTTACTCCTATGCAGATTCTTAATGATTAAATATGATAAAAGCTATCTGATTACTTTTACGAAGAAACAGTGTGATCCTACACTCTAAAGCAAGCCTTGTCCTCAGGTTATGTCAACCAGTAGAAATATAATTATCTTACAACTGATTTCCTGTCAAACCAGATTCCTAGCTAAGGCACAACATTAGTTAAAAAGTTAAAAAGCTCATAATGTATCTAAAATCAGTGGCGAACCAATACAATATAGCATACCAATACAGTTGGGCAT